>NC_080026.1:77712413-78015443 GCF_030020395.1 Manis pentadactyla
CTGTTTTTTAAGCAGTGATAATTTTAATAGATAGGTTTGTTTGTGTGCTCTTCTGTGTCCATATTTGGCTTAGTAAAAGGTTAGTTTTTCTGTGCTTTCCCTTTAATAGTTTAAAGATTTTGTCCCTGCCATCCAAAAAGAAAATTCTGAGATCAACTGCTTGCAGCAATTTCCGTGAAAGGTGTTGTAGTATTTACAGGTGTCACTAGACATTGTCAACAATGTGAAAGGAGTCCCTAAGTAAAGATAATGCTGAGACTACAACTGAGCCATCTGCTGACTTGGGCATAAGGGTTTTGAAGAGATGAAAGGTACCAATGGACAGTTTTCTGGAAGCTGTTATTGCCAGGGCTGCTGTCATTTTTGAAGTGGCTATTGGGAACTACTGCTACCCAGAGTTACTCAGAGCCATCACGAACTCTCCCCAGGACAGAATTAGTCAAAGGGCAGCCACAGGGACTTACTTTTGCCAGGATCTGTGGCTGCTAGAGTAGGAACAGCAAATAAAGGAAATGCTTCTCTCCCTTCCATCACTCAAGGCAGGTATTGCTAATGTTTAAAACACTTTCTTGCTGAGCACAGATACCATTTCACGATTTATTTCAATGAGAGTCACTAAAAATCAGTCAGGAATAACATCAAAAATAAATAGTTTTCTATTATAGGCCTAAGGCTAATATAGAGTGTGCCAGTAAATAGACTATTGCCTTTCCACTTCAAACACATTGTTTATACATTTCTTTGTGATGCTGGAGCTGGAATCCCACAAACTATATTTTGCTCACTTATTGCTTCCTTCTGTTGAGGGGAGGAGATAGAGATGGCAAGGCTCAAAGAGACAAAGAGTACTCTGTTTTCTTTCTGTTCCGATCCATGACACCCTACCTAACAATGCTTTTAATAGCTCCAGATCACTTATAAGACAACCCATTTAATCTAATTAACATTTTCCCAACACTCACAGAACCAATCTGACCACACTCTTAGAAGATACACCACTAGCATGCCCCAGGACTCTTTCTTTAAAGTATTCTTGAATGTGAGAAACATCAAGTAGCTCCAGCTTTCAAAGGGATGAGAGTCAACTCTGCAGAGCTTCTGGTCTAGGCTTCCAAAGTCTGTATTCCTACCACTTCCATTTGTTTCTGCAAACTTAAGGTGACTCCTAGATTACTGATTATTGTTATTATTATTATTATTATAGTAATATTATTCGTTATTGAGCTCTTCTGATGTGTCAGCAGTAAGCATATTGATCTCATATATATGTATTACATATATATATACACATATATGTATATATATATATATGTAATAATACTTACAATATGCTTACAATATCCTTAAGTCCTTGTGGGTAAAATTGCAATATTTCCAGAATCTCTCACCTGCATCTCCATACAATAGGTGTTTTCAGCAGGTGGAGAGTAGTAGTCCATCTCTATATGAATAGGTAATTACAGGATGAGTGAGGGCTTATCTGGACCAGAGAGGTTGGGTGGGGGCCTCTTCTGCAGCCTGGTTACAAGAGACACAGGAGAGCAGAAGTGGATGACTGCTTGTAAGAAATAAACTTTATTTCTCCTTTTGACTGATTTTGGTTTCAAAGGTATTTGCCTGGGATTTTCCCCCTGAGTTACAGTCCTACCATTATTGATGTTTTAAAATAAGATCAGGAAAATAGAGCAAACAGAAGATATTTGATTGGCCAATGGTGGAACACGAGTCATAGAAACCAACATTAGGAATAGCAGTGAAAAATGTTAAAAAGTGAAGACTTGTCTGCTCAACTATAGACTATGTCATCCAAGAATCACCCTTCTAGTAAAAATGAACACTAAGAGGCCATGATGGTAAAATAGTAATGATCTTCCAGTATCTTTTTCATTGAATAGACAGAGATACATATTTCTTCAAAAAAAAAATTAAGATTGGACATTTCAGAAACTTTAAAAAGAAAACTGATGCCCACTGCATAGTGTAGCTGTTGGGGGAGCGTTGTGTATTTTCCTCCGTTCTTATTCCCGCCGCAACAAATTGAAGGGCAGATACACAGTAATGAAGCAGAGTTAAAAGCTTCATTTAAAGTTACTTAAAGAGAGAAAAGGTGCAGCAGGCAACCTCAGGGAGAAGAGATGCCTTGAAAGGTTTAAGTTTAATTGGAAGAGAGGAAGTCTATGCACTTAGAAAGTGTGGGTGACCGCAGAGAGAGGAGCACCCTGAAAGGTTTAGGGTCTGTGGTTTATAGGCGGTTGAGGATTTCCAGGAAAGGAACAAGGGCCAGGTACAGACCCACCAAATTGTCCCAGAATGTTCATCTTTAATAAGACACTAAGTTTCTTTTTTTAAGTGAACACAAGAAATATACTGCTTGGATTCCTTTCCAGGATATCAGCTTCTGTCTGGAAGCATATTAATCAAGACTGCCTGCCTTGCCTCCAGTGTGGGCTGAGACACTGTCCGTTTGATTAAAATGCAATCTTAGCTTTAAGATAGAATTCTTCCTGAATAAGAAGGCTATGCTGAAATAATTTTCCTTATCTGGGGAGTATTCAAACTTCTAGGCCAAGTTTCTCCTGGCCTTCGAGCTTTTTATTTCTAATTGGTTAGCTCTTTGAGTTCCTTCTAGTGGCTTTGCTGGCCTTATTCTCTTTCCACCTGACACATATCTATTTTCCTGCCCAACATAGCTTGAGATAAAGATGGGATCTACATCTAGAACACACAAAATTAAGTGTGCTGCTCAGTTGGGGCCAACTGAGTTCTACTCGAAGCTTCTCATTATTAAAGTCCTCTCTTACTTGCTGTGACTCTAAAATTGAGTTCATTGATAAAATTCAATGCATTTAAATATGAGCCTTCTCCTGAATCTCAGAATTATTGGTTATTTAGAAATACTTTGTCCTTTTAACACTTACAAGTTGCATTGTTGATATTTCAGTTAGCCGATCTTATTAAGCAAGGATTACCATGGAAAGGGATCAGTTCAAGGTCTACAAGTCAGACAATGGATCCAGAAAGTACAAGTTTATATGCTGAAGAGATCCTGACTTCAAAGAGTAAAAAGAGTCAGAATTTTACATGTCTTTAGGGATCCCAAAATTCCCTGCATAGGATTGCTGTGTATCTTTTAATAGCATGGTAATAGAAAACCTTTATAACCTCAGACTGTGGTAGTTATGTTAAGCATGAATCATTGTCTTTTTCTTCTGTTTTGTAAACCTTCATTTGTCCTCTCTCTGGATAGAGAAATTTCTTACAAGAGCAGACTCCTCAAATATTCTCAGATCTTATTTCTAAACAAAGAAAACATCCAGAACTGTTACAGAGTAGATCAATACAAGGTATGAGGAGATATTAAAGAGAAATAAAAAAAAAAACTACCTCGAAAACTACGTAGTTTTAAAAAAGTCACATCATAATGAATTCTGATTTATACAGTGTGAAATACTAATTTTCAAAGCTAATTTAATAAAGCATAACAAATGTCTGAGAGAATATAAACCTAGAGTACTTCGAACTCTCAAAGCAATTTAAGGAACTTCTTTTGGAAGTCAAGATATTCTGGAAAGCAGTTTTAAAAAAGCAGAGATCTACAAGGAACCAGGGCTCATTAGAAGAAATTATAGCCACATAGGACATATGATCACTGGATTGTACATTCTCAATGAAAGCTAACAGTACATGTAGCTTTCTAGTAGTTTCTCAAAAAGAATGTACAAATATACATGTATATTGGTTTCTTAATGAAAATGTGTAAATATACATAAAATATACATGTTTTATAATATAAAATTCATTAATTTTCCATTGACAGTGCATGTTCCAACTTTCATGCATTCTAATAACTGATACAGCACAAGTGGTAAGTAAAATTCTCAATACCTTTTCCAGGGCAAGAAGCATATTCTTGCTTTCAAAATATAGTTAGTTCCTTTTACCACTAATAAAGATACAAGATTTTTTCATTCTTGTTTAATTTGTTACACATACACACACACACACACACAGTAAGATTATGTGAGTTTTGGCGATTTACCTTCCTAATTTTGAGTTGGCACAATGCACAAGTCTCTTAAATTTGAAGGAAATTTCGCTCATGGTCAATAATCAAAGAAAAACAAAACAAAACAAAACAAATACTACTCTCATAGATTAAAGTGGCTCACTGTTTTTTTTCCCTTTACCTTTAAGCCTCCAAACACTAAAAAAAATCCACCCAAATTTAGATGATGAAATAATTATATATTCACTTCATATGTTGAGTTGGGACTCAGCTTTGCTTCGATAGAGAGAACGGAAACCTGCTTTCATTCCTCAAGCTCATTCCCACTAAGTCACACATGGTGCACTTGGCAGAGTCGGAGGCCAAACACCACCGCCTGGAGGGATGGATTTTTATTAGATATGCCTGCACCAGTATTTTTCTCATAGCTTCTTTTAGTTAGCTACTTCACTTTGATCTTGTTGCAGCTCCATGCTAAAATGCAGAGGATTTTGTGGGTCCAAGGTCAGCCTATATGTGAACTATTCTTTTTTCTTCCCACTTAATATCAAATTATGCTATAATTAATATCAGTGCATTTAAAACTAAGATCACCACCTTAGACATATTGTGAAGAAGTCTCTGTTGATACTGAAGTTGGCAATAACTACATCTAAATAATTAAATATTACTAATCAAATATTATTCATATACTAAATTATTTTAAAAATTGATGTCTTTAAACTTCAGATTATTAGATTTGTGAAAGAAGTTACAAACTGTGACAGTTAACTTTATGTATCAGTTTGACTGAATGAAGGAATGCCCAGATAGTTCAAAAACATTATTTCTGGGGGTGTCTGAACTCTGCAGTGTTTTGGAAAAGATTAGCATTAAACTGATTAACTGAGTAAAGTAGATGACCCTGCCCAGTGTGAGTGGGCATCTTCTAATCCACTGAAGCCCATACTAGAACAAAAAAGTAACAAAAGGGTAAGTTCATCCTGTCTCTGCTTGAGCTGAGACATCCACTTCTCCTGCCCTTGGACATTAGTGCTCCTGGTTCTTGGATCTTTAGACTCTGACTGGGGCTTGAACCATTGGTCGCCACAGTTCTCAGGCCTTCAGACTCAGACTGAATTATACCAAGGGCTTCCCTGTTCTCCATCTTACAGATTACAAATGAACTTCTCAGCCTCCAGAATCACCTGGGCCAATTCCAGTAATAAATAGCTCTCTTCTCTTTCTCATTCTGTTTCTCCAGATAAATCTAATACACTAACTGAATGGACATTATTGAAACTTTGGAAAATAGGAATAAAGGCTAAAAATAGAGTTAGATAGATAACATTTGGCCTTTTTGAAAATCTCATTAATATTAAATTTGTATTAGTTGATAGACTTCCTTGACAGATTCAGCTCTCTATACATCTGATCTCTTTTTCTGAATATGAATAATAATGTCTCCCACACTTCCTAGCCCAAGAACTAGTAACAATCATCATGCAAGCCCCAGGGCCTCTTTGCCATCAGAAATTTAGAGTAAATGCATCTTTACAACCTCGTTGTTCATTCGTTATTTAGCACCTATTACATGTTGGAACTGCTTAGTCACTGTTGATACAACAGTGGACATGGCATATATAGACCATATCATTATGGAGCTTATACTTCACATTGAGAAGCACATAATTAGCAATATGTGCCTGTGTTACACACTAAGTCTCCCCTTCACCTCAGACGGCATATTCATCTCTATAACTGGTTTTCAGGTCTACATAACTACTGCACAGTTTGCAAGCTAAGATTTAGCTTCATTATTTAGTCAGCCAAGCCTACAAAGCTTGAAATCCTTGTGGCTCATGTAATTTTGAGACTCGACTGATGGGCATTTACTGATTGATTGGTTGACTGACTGGTAATTTCTTTCTAATTACCAGGTAATTGGGCACCATTTTAAAATATAGGTGAACAATGGGATCTATTGTAATGAAGGACAGAATGATGGTTGAAAATTTTGTATTTGTATTCTTTTGCTTTACATTCTTGACAAAGACGTGAAAAATTCATTAGTTATATGAGGTACAAGGTTATCTTGTAGAAATAAAATAGTGTAGGGATAAATATTTCCTGATATGTTCATAAATATAAATGGAAGAATATTTACCAAAAATTAAATAAGTATATATTAAAGATACTTGCACAGATCTCTTCTGCTTAAAAAAATTCTTTCCTTCATCCTTTGTTACCCTTTGGCTACCACTATGCCATCTTCAGAGATCGTCTTATAAAGTGTCATCTTCAGATTCAAACTCTTCCCACTCAATTCTTACTCTTTTCATAGTCTGACCTGCTTCTTACGTCTTAAAACTGTCCTCCTCCCACATATTCTAAGCCAGTAACTTTAATAATCTTCTGTTTCTACTTTCTACTTGTTCATAGTTCTCCAATATTTTCCAGGTAATTCCCAGAGATAAGAAATAGTAACAGGTAAATCTATGAAACCAGGATATGTTCTATTCCAGGGGATGAAAGACAGCATCCTTAAAGAAGTGACATTTGAACTAAGATACAAACAATACAAACAGAATAAAAAGAAAGGGGCCAAGTCAGAAAAGTGTTCAACGATGAAGAAATCACATAGGCAAAGGCCTTGTTGCAGTCAAGGAACTGAAACAAGTCAGTAGAGAGGCTGGAGGAATGTGGAAAGAAGATTCTCACAGCTGGAGAGGTAGCTTGAAGTGAAAAATGCAGTTTTAAGAATGTCGTCTGTTTTCTAAGAGTAGTAAAAAGACACTGAACAATATTAAGCAGGAGGATGACTTGAGATGTGCTTTTCAATTTATCATTCTAATATCTGTGTGGAGATTAAGAAGCCTTTTTTTTAATAATGTGAATTAGAATGTTTGAAATTTACTGAAGGTCAACATAGTATTTGGAAATAAGCATTATATTCTCAGATTAGGAGTCTATGCTAAAGACTCATATCTGTGAGTGATTCACCTGTAGTTGGTAATAGAATCAAGAATAAGATAGCCTAGAAAATAAAGAGGTATAGGGAGAGTGAACAACATCTAGAACTAAGCCTTGAAGAGATCCAGCTGTGTATAAGAGGGATGTGAAAATTATGCAACAGATTGAGAACGAAATGTCTAAGAACCCAGAGAAGAACCAGAAAAGCCATCAAAGAAGCCAAAAAAGAGAAGCTTTGGGGGTGTCCTGCATTTCAAAAGCCATGGAGAAGACAAGGAAAATGTTATCTGGAAAAAAAAACCTATTCAGTTGGGGAACATAAGGGTAATTAATAATTTTAAGTAAAGTTTTTTATGTGAAAGAGACTGATGCCAGATTCTACTATAGTGAACAAAGTCATGGGGGATGATAAAAGAGTTAAGCCCAACATCAAGTAACTTACAGTCTAGAAAGTAAGTTAAAGCACTCATGAAATATTTAATCACAGGAAATATTATATAAATGAGAGCAGAGATGTATAAAACATATTAAATTGTATTAAAAAATCATTGAAATATTTGAGGATATTTTAAGAAAACATAGTATTTGTAACATGGCTTGATGGAGAAGCAAAAGAAAAACAGAGACAGAAGGAAGAAATGGGCACCATATATATCTCTTAAAAGCAAGAGGAAAATTGCCTGGTGAAAGAATGTGGGGAATCTGAGAGAAAAAGCAGAAGTAAATTAAATATATGGCTCTCACAATTCTCATGATCCTCATGAATGACACGTTGTCGATTTTAGAGTCCCTCCTGTGAGAAACACACTCACTGGTCCAAATTCAGTAAGTGGACACAGAGACAAAGAGAATAGCGGAGCGATGCTTTAATGACAGTCTTGCAAGACTGGGTGTCTGGTGGGCAGGCACACCTAGGGAGATTGACGCCAGTAATTTATCTCCTAGTCGGTGAGTCCCTTCCCTGGTTCCTCATTGGCTGAGTAACACAGGGTTCACATTCTTTCCCGGATGTCGCCTAAGCCAGTTATATATTTCCCTTACATTTGGTAGGTTTAAAAAACTCAAATTAAACAGGTATAGCCAGGCCCTTACCAGCTCCCTCACCCCCACCCCCACTCTCAGCCTGAGCATCTTTCACCATGTGGCCCTTTGTTAATACTTTACTGTTAAAATGTTTAAACATCTTGGTGGGAATAAATCGCATCTAGGTTTTATGCTCTTCCTAACACCTACCACTCACAACCCTGTAGGGTTTGAGTTTGTGAGCAGAAAGCTAATAAGAACATGTGGATATTTTTAAGATGACTCTTCAAGACAATTTGAATGCAGGAACCAGAGACTAGGGTCAGTACAGCTAAGGTCTTAGAAACGGCAGTGTCAAGGTAATGAAGATGTGATGTAGGCAGTGGCAGTAAGAATGGGACTGAAGGGAAATGAAGCTTGCAGGAGGATGTGGAAATCCTTGTGAATAGTTGGATAAAAGGGGTCATAGGTTGATGATAAAAAGGATGACATATTTCAAGTGAGGAGAATACACCCACCAGTACAGAAAGAGAATTCAGAAAAACAGTAAACAAAGTATTAGTAAATTAGTAGAGTCACTAAATAGTAAAACATGATTCTTTTCCAAACAAAACTGATATTCCATTGAAATGTAATAATTTTCATTTCCAATGATAAAACACACAAGAAAAATATGTGAAGTACATCATCCTTTTGAAATTCTATGACATATGGCTAGATATGGCTATAGATCTTGTGTAAGTGCTAACAGTTCAATACTGATTACTTTTCTTCTCTCTCTACCAAAGTATTATTTCTGAGTGAACGGATTTTTAATATATTTTCAAAGGATGATAAATATTTTAAATAGCACTGAATGAAGTTGGATTCCTCTCAAAGACTAAGCATTAAAATTTCAAATTTCAAATTGTAAGCCAAGAAATCAGTGGAACAGGCAACCACCAAATGTGCCATAGCCAAAGTGGCGTCAGAACAAAGAAGGTTACAAGATAACCCGTAAGGAAAACATACTAGAGTTAGATCTAGAGTTAGAACCAGAATTAGTTCATCTATAGAAAGAGATATTTATAATCAGAAGTGATACTCTAAATACCTAACAATGGGACCTGACCGAGGAGAATGCATGTACATGTTAGCCAGGAATGATAGTTCAAAAGTCAGTCAGAGATCTCCCTGTGGTGTGAGGAATTTAGTTTCATTCTGACTTGTGGGAAAGCAATTAGGTAGAAGTGTGTGTGTGTGTGTGTGTGTGTGTGTGTGTGTGTGTGTGTATGGAGATAGATGTATGAATCAATCAACAGAGATGACGATAGTAATTGTTTTGCCTTGGAAATGCATGGTGACCATACATAATTTGTTCTCAACAATGGCTGCTGTGAAACACTCGTGGACAAGAAGAATACCAGGCAATATTATTGATAGAAAAAATTGCTGACGAAACTTGCGCAATACCAAAATATCCAGGATTATCACCCATGAGTACAATACAAGCATAGCAAGGACTCTGTATATACCATCTAAACTGAAAACATCATAGAATCACTGGGAGACTTCCCCTTTTATAGATTCAAGAGGTGGAATATTTTCCTTGATCACAAAAGTACTAGTTGTTAGTTTGGTAGGACGTTCCATTTAAACAGTTATTGTTGTGTACTAGTATCTAAAGATTTGAAATCACCATTTCAGTTATGACAATGTTATAAAATCAGATTTTCTGTATAATCTCGAGTTAGTTCTTTATAACAAACATGAATTTGTCCATTTTTCAATGTTAGAGTTTTTTGACAAAAAACTATTTTTATGGTATTTAAAAATATTTTTGAACTAAATTTGTGTTGTGTCTATCTATATTAAATTCCCCTTTCCATCCCTGGTAGTATTTATTTATATCTTTAGCCTTCTTTTTTTCCTGTAGTCTATGTTACAAAAAGTTTATCATTCTTCTTAGTCCTTGCAATATAAAAACTTTTTTTTTCCTTCTATTTATTTTATTTTATTTATTTATTTTTTTCTGTAGATAATTATTTTTTATTGAAGGGTAGTTGACACACAGTATTACATTACATTAGTTTCAGGTGTACAACACAGTGATTCAACATTTATATACATGATAATTCTAGGAACCAGTTATCACCATACCAAGCTGTTACAATATTTTGACTATATTCCTTATGCTATTCATTACATACCGGATACTTATTTATTTTACAATTGGAAATGTCTACTTTTATTTTTGTTGTTGTTGTTGTTGTGAGGGCATCTCTAATATTTATTGATCAAATGGTTGTTAACAACAATAAAATTCTGTATAGGGGAGTCAATGCTCAATGCACAATCATTTAATCCACCCCAAGCCTAATTTTCATCAGTCTCCAATCTTCTGAAGCATAATGAACAAGTTCTTACATGGAGAACAAATTCTTACATAGTGAGTAAGTTACATGGTGAACAGTACAAGGGCAGTCATCACAGAAATTTTGGTTATGCTCATGCATTATGAACTATAAACAGTCAGTTCAAATATGAATACTCATTTGATTTTTATACTTGATTTATATGTGGATACCACATTTCTCTCTTTATTATTATTATTTTTAATAAAATGCTGAAGTGGTAGGTAGATACAAGATAAAGGTAGAAAACATAGTTTAGTGTTGTAAGAGAGCAAATGTAGATGATCAGGTGTGTGCCTGTAGACTATGTGTTAATCCAAGCTTGACAGGGGCCATAAAACATCCACGTATGCAGAAGATTTCTCTCAGAACAGGGGGGATGAGGTTCTAAGCCTCACCTCTGTTGATCCACAATTTTTCACCTGATGGACCCCCTGCGACTGTGCCTGTCTTAGGCAGTTCCTCCCTTGAGGAATCTTACCCATCTCTGGCTAACCAGTCATCTTCCAGGGCCATACAGGAAAATGTAAAGTTGGTAAGTGAGAGAGAAGCCTTATTGTTTGAAAAGGTTAGCTTTTTACTTATTTGCATATTTATGCCCTGTGGCTTCTATGTCCAGCATTTGTCTTGAGGTATCTTTACCACTTGGAAGAATTATGATACTCGGTAAATTTGATATGAGGCACAAATTCTATTTAAGGGTTGTAATTAGGAAGGAAGAAGAAAAGCTATAGAAGTAGCAGGCGGCAGAAAACATGGGAAGATTGATTATTTCTCTGACATATCTTCTTGTAGAGTAACTTCAGCATGTAAAGGTTTTAAACTACTTAAATTGCGCACACACCTTAACATAATAGGAGTATAGTTACATAACCAAAGCATACCTGTAATTACCAGCCATCTCCAGTGAAACCAAGAAAACCAGTTAGGCACCTTAGGCATTTGTGGAAACTTATCTATGACATGGTGGATATTGTCCAACTGAACTTGAACAGTCTGAGAGAAATCAGACAAATTAAAACAACCCATTCCTGTGGACTGTTCACATCCCATATGTTCTTTTAACAGTCAATAGTCTGTAGTTGTAAGATTTTGGAGCACTACAATTTGCACTTCTCCTAATTCTTGGTTGAGTTCCAACAGTATAGATCCAGTCAAATTTGTTGTTTTACTGTATGCACAGGCCAGCTTGGATATCTCCTTCCTCATTCCCATGGTAAGTCCAGGAACTGGTGTGATGAGTGCATCTACAGCTGTAGCAGTGCGTGGATCTTTGTTGGGGTTTTTTGATGATCATCTTCTGGCATGAGTCTTCCAGAGAGTGCTGATGTTGGAAGTTCTTTTTCATATCGTATCTTAGTTCATTTTCAGGGTAGCCCAATTAGGCTTTGATCTTCTGTATAAACACAAACAGACCCTTTGCCTACACTTTTATATGCCCTTTATACCCTTGTGTAGAACTCACTGGAGGTTACCACACAGGAACTGCCCCCTTTTTTTTTTTTGTTTAGTTTTTGGTATCACTAATCTACACTTACATGACGAATATTATGTTTACTAGGGTCTCCCCTATACCAGGTCTCCCCTATAAACCCCTTTACAGTCACTGTCCATCAGCATAGCAAAATGTTGTAGAATCACTACTTGCCTTCTGTGTGTTGTACAGCCCGCCCTTTTCTCCCACCCCCCCATGCATGCTAATCTTAATACCTCCCTACTTCTCCCCCTCCTTATCCTTGCCTACCCGCCCATCCTCCTCAGTCCCTTTCCCTTTGGTACCTGTTAGTCCATTCTTGAGTTCTGTGATTCTGCTGCCGTTTTGTTCCTTCAGTTTTTCCTTTGTTCTTATACTCCACAGATGAGTGAAATCATTTGGTATTTCTCTTTCTCTGCTTGGCGTGTTTCACTGAGCATAATACCCTCCAGCTCCATCCATGTTGCTGCAAATGGTAGGATTTGCCCTTTTCTTATGGCTGAGTAGTATTCCATTGTGTATATGTACCACCTCTTCTTTATCCATTCATCTATCGATGGACATTTAGGTTGCTTCCAATCTTGGCTATTGTAAATAGTGCTGTGTTAAACATAGGGGTGCATTGGTCTTTCTCAAACTTGATTGCTGCATTCTTAGGGTAAATTCCTAGGAGTGCAATTCCTGGGTCAAATGGTAGGTCTGTTTTGAGCATTTTGATGTACCTCCATACTGCTTTCCACAATGGTTGAACTAACTTACATTCCCACCAGCAGTGTAGGAGGGTTCCCCTTTCTCCACAGCCTCGCCAACATTTTTTGTTGTTTGTCTTTTGGATGGCAGCCATCCTTACTGGTGTGAGGTGATACCTCATTGTAGTTTTAATTTGCATTTCTCTGATAATTAGTGATGTGGAGCATCTTTTCATGTGTCTGTTGGCCATCTGTATTTCTGTTTTGGAGAACTGTCTGTTCAGTTCCTCTGCCCATTTTTTAATTGGGTTATTTGTTTTTTGTTTGTTGAGGCATGTGAGCTGTTTATATATTCTGGACGTCAAGCCTTTATCGGATGTGTCATTTTCAAATATATTCTCCCATACTGTAGGGTTCCTTTTTGTTCTATTGATGGTGTCTTTTGCTGTACAGAAGCTTTTCAGCTTAATATAGTCCCACTTGTTCATTTTTGCTGTTGTTTTCCTTGCCCGGGGAGATATGTTCAAGAAGAGGTCACTCATGTTTATGTCTAAGAGGTTTGTGCCTATGTTTTCTTCCAAGAGTTTAATGGTTTCATGACTTACATTCAGGTCTTTGATCCATTTTGAGTTTACTTTTGTATATGGGGTTAGACAATGGTCCAGTTTCATTCTCCTACATGTAGCTGTCCAGTTTTGCCAGCACCACCTGTTGAAGAGACTGTCATTTCGCCATTGTATGTCCATGGCTCCTTTATCAAATATTAATTGACCATATATGTCTGGGTTAATGTCTGGATTCTCTAGTCTGTTCCATTGGTCTGTGGCTCTGCTCTTGTGCCAGTGCCAAATTGCCTTGATTTCTATGGCTTTATAGTAGAGCTTGAAGTTGGGGAGTTAGATTCCCCCTACTTTATTCTTCTTTCTCAGGATTGCTTTGGCTATTCGGAGTTTTTGGTGTTTCCATATGAATTTTTGAATTATTTGTTCCAGTTCATTGAAGAATGTTGCTGGTAGTTTCATAGGGATTGCATCAAATCTGTATATTGCTTTGGGCAGGATGGCCATTTTGATGATATTAATACTTTCTAGCCATGAGCATGGGATGAGTTTCCATCTGTTAGTGTCCCCTTTAATTTCTCTTAAGAGTGACTTGTAGTTTTCAGAGTATAAGTCTTTCACTTCTTTGGTTAGGTTTATTCCTAGGTATTTTTTTCTTTTTGATGCAATTGTGAATGGAGTTGTTTTCCTGATTTCTCTTTCCGCTACTTCATTGTTAGTGTATAGGAAAGCCACAGATTTCTGTGTGTTGACTTTGTATCCTGCAACTTTTCTGTATTCCGGTATCAGCTCTAGTAGTTTTGGGGTGGAGTCTTTAGGGTTTTTTATGTACAGTATCATGTCATCTGCAAATAGTGACAATTTAACTTCTTCTTTACCAATCTGGATTCCTTTTATTTATTTTTTTGTCTGATTGCTGTGTCTAGGACCTCCAGTACTATGTTAAATAACAGTGGGGAGAGTGAGCATCCTTGTCCAGTTCCCGATCTCAGAGAAAATGCTTTCAGCTTCTCGCTGTTCAATATAATGTTGGCTGTGGGTTTATCATAGATGGCCTTTACTATGTTGAGGTACTTGCCCTCTATTCCCATTTTGCTGAGAGTTTTTATCATGAATGGATGTTGAACTTTGTCAAATGCTTTTTCAGCATCTATGGAGATGATCATGTGGTTTTTGTCTTTCTTTTTGTTGATGTGGTGGATGATGTTGATGGACTTTCCAATGTTGTACCATTCTTGCATCCCTGGGATGAATCCCACTTGGTCATGGTGTATGATCCTTTTCATGTATTTTTGAATTCTGTTTGCTAATATTTTGTTGAGTATTTTTGCAAATATGTTCATCAGGGATATTGGTCTTTAGTTTTCTTTTTTGGTGGGGTCTTTGCCTGGTTTTGGTATTAAGGTGATGTTAGTTTCATAGAATGAGTTTGGGAGTATCCCCTCCTCCTCTGTTTTTTGGAAAACTTTAAGGAGAATGGGTATTATGTCTTCCCTGTATGTCTGATAAAATTCCGAGGTAAATCCATCTGGCCCGGGGGTTTTGTTCTTTGGTAGTTTTTTGATTACCGCTTCAATTTCGCTGCTGGTACTTGGTCTGTTTATATTTTCTGTTTCTTTCTGGGTCAGTCTTGGAAGGTTGTATTTCTCTAGGAAGTTGTCCATTTCTCCTAGGATTCTCAGCTTGATAGCATATAGGTTTTCATAGTATTCTCTAATATTTCTTTGTATTTCTGTGGGGTCCATCGTGATTTTTCCTTTTTCATTTCTGATACTGTTGATTTGTGTTGACTCTCTTTTCCTCTTAATAAGTCTGGGTAGAGGCTTATCTATTTTGTTTATTTTCTTGAAGAACCAGCTCTTGGTTCCATTGATTTTTGCAATTGTTTTATTCTTCTCAATTTAATTTATTTCTTCTCTGATCTTTATTATGTCCCTCCTTCTGCTGACCTTAGGCCTCATCTGTTCTTCTTTTTCCAATTTCGATAATTATAACATTAGACCATTCATTTGGGATTGTTCTTCCTTTTTTAATATGCTTGGATTGCTATATATTTTCCTCTTAAGACTGCTTTTGCTGTGTCCCACAGAAGTTGGGGCTTAGTGTTGTTGTTGTCATTTGTTTCCATATATTGCTGGATCTCCATTTTGATTTGGTCATTGATCCATTGATCATTTAGGAGCGTGTTGTTAAGCCTCCATGTGTTTGTGAGCCTCTTTGCTTTCTTTGTACAGTTTATTTCTAGATTTATGCCTTTGTGGTCTGAAAAGTTGGTTGGTAGGGTTTCAATCTTTTGGAATTTAATGAGGCTCCTTTTGTGGCCTAGTATGTGGTCTATTCTGGAGATTATTCTATGTGCCCTTGAGAAGAATGTATATTCTGTTGCTTTTGGATGTAGAGTTCTATAGATGTCTATTAGGTCCATCTGCTCTACTGTGTTGTTCAGTGCTTCCGTGTCCTTACTTATTTTCTGCCCCATGGATCTATCCTTTTGGGTGAGTGTTGTGTTGAAGTCTCCTAGAATGAATGCGTTGCAGTCTATTTCCCCCTTTTGTTCTGTTAGTATTTGTTTCACATATGCTGGTGCTCCTGTGTTGGGTGCATATATATTTAGAATGGTTATATCCTCTTGTTGGACTGAGCCCTTTATCATTATGTAGTGTCCTTCTTTATCTCTTGTGACTTTCTTTGTTTTGAAGTCTATTTTGTCTGATCTTAGTACTGCAACCCCTGCTTTCTTCTCGCTGTTGTTTGCTTGAAATGTTTTTCCATCCCTTGACTTTTAGTCTGTACATGTCTTTTGGTTTGAGGTGAGTTTCTTGTAAGCAGCATATAGATGGATCTTGCTTTTTTATCCATTCTATTACTCTATGTCTTTTCATTGGTGCATTCAGCCCATTAACATTTAGGGTGACTATTGAAAGATATGTACTTATTGCCATTGCAGGCTTTAAAATCATGGTTACCAAAGGTTCAAGGTTAGCCTCTTTAGTATCTTACTGCCCATCTTAGCTCGCTTATTGAGCTGTTATATACACTGTCTGGAGATTCTTTTCTTCTCTCCCTTCTTATTCCTCCTCCTCCATTCTTCATATGTTGGGTGTTTTGTTCTGTGCTCTTTCTAGGAGTGCTCCCATCTAGAGCAGTCCCTGTAAGATGTCCTGTAGAGGTGGTTTGTGGGAAGCAAGTTCCCTCAGCTTTTGTTTGTCTGGGAATTGTTTAATCCCACTATCATATTTGAATGATAGTCGTGCTGGATACAGTACCCTTGGTTCAAGGCCCTTCTGTTTCATTGCATTAAATATATCATGCCATTCTCTTCTGGCCTGTAGGGTTTCTGTCGAGAAGTCTGATGTTAGCCTGATGGGTTTTCCTTTATAGGTGACCTTTTTCTCTCTAGCTGCCTTTAAAACTCTTTCCTTGTCCTTGATCTTTGCCATTTTAATTATTATGTGTCTTGGTGTTGTCCTTCTTGGATCCTTTGTGTTGGGGGTTCTGTGTATTTCTGTGGTCTGTTCAATTATTTCCTCCTCCAGTTTGGGGAAATTTTCAGCAATTATTTCTTCCAAGATACTTTCCATCCCTTTTCCTCTGTCTTCTTCTTCTGGTACCTCTATAATACGGATATTGTCCCTCATGGATTGGTCACACAGTTCTCTTAACATTGTTTCATTCCTGTAGATTCTTTTATCTCTGTCTATGTCAGCTTCTATGTGTTCCTGTTCTCTGGTTTCAATTCCTCAATGGCCTCTTGCATCCTATCCATTTTGCTTATAAACCCTTCCAGAGTTTGTTTCATTTCTGTAATCTCCTTTCTGGCATCTGTGATCTCCCTCCGGACTTCATCCCATTTCTCTTGCGTATTTCTCTGCATCTCTGTCAGCGTGTTTATGATTCTTATTTTGAATTCTTTGTCTGGAAGACTGGTTAGGTCTGTCTCCTTCTCTGGTGTTGTCTCTGTGATCTTTGTCTGCCTGTAGTTTTGCCTTTTCATGGTGATAGGAATAGTTTGCAGAGCTGGGACGAGTGACGGCTGGAAGAACTTCTCTTCTTGTTGGTTTGTGGCCCTCCTCTCCTGGGAGAACAGCGCCCTCTAGTGGCTTGTGCTGGGCAGCTGCGCGCAGACAGGGCTTCTGCTTCCTGCCTGGGTGCTATGGAATTTATCTCTGCTGTTGCTGTGGGCGTGGCCTGGCTCATCTGCTGCCCCAAAGTGATGGAAGTGCATTGGAGGGGGAGCGGCCTGGAGGCTATTTATCTCTGTAAGGGGCCTCCGAGCTCCCTGCAGCCCAGGGGATTAGGGTGCCCAGAGATCCCCAGATTCTCTACCTCTGGTTAAGTGTCCTGCCCTGCCCCTTTAAGACTTCCAAAAAGCACCCTCCAAAACAAAACAACGACCACAAAAAAAAAAAAAAACTTTTTTTAATTAAAAAAATATAAAATAAAAATAAAGATAAAAAATGGCTGCTCGTTTTTCTTTATTCTCCGGTGCCAGCCTCAGGCATCTGCTCACCGGTCTTGCTGTCCTGTTTCCCTAGTATTGGGGTCCCTATCCCTTTAAGACTTCCAAAAAGCGCTCGCCAAATCAAAACAGCAAAAAAAAAAAAAAATGGCCACTCACTTTTTCTTATGTCCTCCAGTGCCAGTCCTCTGGTATCTGCTCACTGTTCTTGCTCCCCTGTTTCTCTTATATCCAGGGCCCCCGGCGCACGCACTCTGTCTGCACTCTGGCCCGGATGGCTGGGGCTGGGTGTTCGGCAGTCCTGGGCTCCGTCTCCCTCCCGCTCTGCCTACTCTTCTCCCTCCGGGAGCTGGGGGGAGGGGTGCTCGGCTCCCGCGGGGCAGTGGCTTGTATCTTACCCCCTTCGCGAGGCGCTGGGTTCTCTCAGGTGCGGATGTGGTCTGGATGTTGTCCTGTGTCCTCTGGTCTTTATTCTAGGAAGAGTTGTCTTTGTTATATTTTCATAGGTATATGTGGTTTTGGGAGGAGATTTCTGCTGCTCTACTCACACCGCCTTCTTGGCTCCAATCTCAATATAAAAACTTTTAACTTGCTCAACTTCTTACTGTGTATATTCTGTTTCATTAAATTCTTAACTATCATTTTCTTCCTTTTACTTTTTTCTAGCTTATTTTGTTATTTCTTTTAAATTTTTATTAGCTAATGATGCACTTAATTTTCACCATTTTTTATTTTTAATATAAATGTTAAATTGACTTATAATTACATTAGATATGTTGCATGCATTTCAATATGTGATGTTTTCATTATTTCAATTTTAACTATTATCTTCTTTTTATTATGAGCTCCTCTTTAACCCAGTTATTTAGAAATTTAGTCCCAAATATATGAATTTTTGTAAGTTATCTTGCTGTTATTGATTTCTAGCTTAATAGCATTGTGTTCAAAGAACATATTCTCTATGATACAGACTTTTTGAAATTTCTTGAAACCAGTTTTATTGTTTTGCATGTTGTAAATTTTTTAAATAGCATCCTTGAAAAGCAAATGTGTTTCCATTTGCTAGACAAAGCAACTTAAATACGCTGAATAAAGCTTGTAGATAGTTTTTGCTAAAATCTAATTTTATATAGCCTGATTGTTCGGTTATTTTTTTTGGCCATATTGATATACCAACTACTGAAAGAAGTATACAAAAATTTCTATAGTTGTGGCATCTTTGTGTATTTCTCTCTGCTTGTTTTATGTATATTAAAAATAATGTTTTTTTAGGCCCATACAAATTTAGAATTTTTTTTTCCTCCTGGTGGGATAAAATGTTTTATCATCATACATGACCCTTTTGTCTCAAGAATTTTTTTCCTTAACTTCAGTGTTATTTGGTATTTATATAGCAATACAATTTCTTATTTGTATTTGTGTTTTTTTGTGGCATTTATTTTTCATTCATTTACTTTCAAAGTTTACCTGTTCTTATGTTCTAAGTATGTATTTTACAAATAGCATAGAGGGGTAAACCTAATCTGAGAGTTTTCATTGTTAACTGATGATTTAAATGAATATACAATAGTTGTGGTAATGCATTCATGTATTTGTATTTATTGCTACTATTCTATTTAGTGGTTTTTAATTGTCCTGCTTTTCCTGGGCTTGTCTGATTTTTCTTTCCTGCCCTTACTGAACAGAGTTGTCTCCCTCCTTCCCTCCTTATTCCAAGTTTGCTCTTATCTGGTTTGGAAGCTGTGCACTGTTTACCAACTCTGTGGTAGGGATTTGGATATCAGACTGCCTTCACCCTCAACAGCAGCTAGCTGCTTTAATGCAAAGTCTCAGGCCTTTTCTCTCCTAAATTGTGTAGTGTGCCCTGTTTGCTATGCAATAGTGTTTCTTTTGGCCTCCCTCAAACAAGCTTGCTCTTGAGAGAGTTCTTTTAGGATGTACTACAAATTTATTTAGTTCAACACACTAGTGTGTTTTTTTCTTGTTTCTCAGGGCAATCAGCACATATATTGTGGATTCCTGTCTAGGATTTAGGCAGAGTCTGGAATTATAAAATATATTAAAATTAATTGGCTCCCAAAGGACTCAAATCCATGATCTTAGGCTCATTAGCTCTGAGCATCTAAGCAGGATAAATACAACAGTGAATCCATAATGAAAGGGGGAAAAAAATTAAGAATTTGAAAATGTTAATTTGTTGACTTTGAAAATTATAGAAAGGCAGAGATACAACATTCTTCTTATCACCAAATTGTTTATCCTTAACTGAATTCAGATGATAATCTGGTGTTTACTCAGGCTGACTATGATCCCCACTAGCTGGTGGCCATGCAGACATGCAGTGGGCAGTTCTCTGAATGAGCACATACATGCATCTCCTAAACCTAGCATTATTAAAATGAAAGATAATTCTTAAGTCATTTTTTTAGTGCATTGTTTGCCTTTCTTGTTAATTTAGTTTTGTACTAAATAATTTGTACTTAAATAGATGCAGCACAGGTTACATGGATAAAATTCAAGACTCTGTTAGGTAGAAGAGAAAATAAAATTCAGCATCACATATTTTTGCCTCTTTAGTATAAATTGATAAGTGCTATGTATCTGTTAACCAACTGGGACTGTTTGACTCTCAGGTAGGCCTTCTGTGATAATTGTTACTAACACCTAATTCACTTAGAAATTTATAAACATCATGCTCTCTGTGAGCATCTGATCTCATTTTCCTCAACTCCCTTCCAGCAACCTATGACTATAGCCATTCTTCCCTGTGTTATAGCTCCAGTTGTTCTTTGTCTCAGAGACAGCTAGGATTTCTGAAGTAACTGATGTATTACCATACAACATGTACTAGTATAATGTCGTGCTTGACACCAGTGTTATGGGAGTAAGTGAGGTGTTGAAACAGCTGGTAAGAGCACAGACTCTGGCATTAGCTGGCCTGAGTTCCAATTCCAGACTTGCTACTTATTATCTTTATTATCTGGGGCAAGCAAATGGTTTAAGATTCCTGTTATTTTTCCTTACATGTAAAATAAGAGTATTGGCTATCACTTGGGAACAAGTAATAAGGCAGCTCATTTAAATATGTTTGGCATAGAATAGGTGCTCAGAAATGTTAATTTATATTATACATATAGTTTCCATTCTGGCCTTATATAATTATTTAATGTGTCTTTGAAAGTCATATGACCTAACATAAGTTGGATGCAGACATAAGAACCTCTGTTTACCACATCTGTGTTTTTAAGAATTTACAGGAAAAAGACTATTTTTAGCAGGATAAATTTAGCAATAGTATTTGTAACCAAGCTTTGTTTACATGGAAACACAGCAAATACCCTTTAAGTCTGAAGGCTCTTTGAATATGTAGCATAACTTGATCTTACTCTTCTGGTTATATTAAACTTTCATGTTTGCATATGTCCCTATTCCCCATGATATAAGAATTGTAGGGAAAATAACCTAGTAGACATATATTTCTCAGACATTGCTATGCAAGACTTAGGCATACAGGAAAAAGAAAGGGCTTAGATAAATTTTGTACTTTGCCATTATTATAATCTGAGTATACTTATAAAATTTTATTTGGGAAAATAACTTTTCACATAGAGATGCACATTAAGTTATTAGTTATTCTGTGAAATAAAGATTTGTCCACTGAAATTAAAAGACTGGTAAAACAGGAAAGGCAAGATTTTTTCCTAAGCTATCAGGAATCAGGACATGTAGATTTTTCCTGTTCAAATTCTCTTTCCTACTTATACATTCCCCTCATTTAAGGGTGTGGGTTCATCAATAGCGAAGATAAATATTCAGCTTGCTGCACATCGTAACTAAGAAGGAAACCTATGTGATCAATCTGAAACTATAAATTAGTGGTAAAGCAAAAATTTGATCAATTTAAGGAATTTGGGAGACATTTTCCTAAAATTGCTTCTTTTCTTACCCATGACATCATATCAACATACAAATATTTTTATAAATACATTTCAATTTTAAATGAAAAATGGTAAAACTGCATTTTATTTGCCATCGTATAAAACATCTCTGTTGCTGTGTGCATATTGTTCAGTTGTGTCAATTCACAGTGCTCTAAAAATGCTCACATTTTTATGTTTAGTTTATTATGTTCACAGTTCAATGCTTTCAAAATGAAAGCTTTAATTATTCTTTACCAAGAGAATCACATGAAATAGAAATCAACACAAGAAACTCACCTGCTTGTCATTCATGCCATTTTAAAATAAATTCCAAATTAGCTAGGATTGATGGAGGAGCATTGTACTGATAATGATGAATCATAACTGGACTGTTGTTTGAAGTTTTACTAGTTTATAAGCAATTGAAATAAATGAACATTTTCTAAAGGAAATTGAGAATTCTGTTAAATGACACAAAAGAAAAAAAAACACAAAATAAGAAACACTAGTCACTACTTCAAACACTGCTCTCTCCCTTCTTGTACACAAATACTTAACTAATCAAATGAGGTTTTTACATTTTAATCAAGGACTGAGCTATTGTAAAAATTAAAAAAGATTCATATCTGGAGGTGAGGTTTTCTTTCTTAACAGCCTTTTGTATTTTTATTTTTTTATATAAGGGTCTTATTTTGAAGTGTGTCACAAGTGCAAAATGTACAGATTTTTTAAAAAGGCTTTTTGTCATGATAGATATGGTTTCTCAAAATCCTGTAAGGAGGAGCATTATTCCCTCTTAGGAAAAGCCCTCCTGACATCTTTATCATTTAGGCATTTAGGACACCATGCTACTATTTCTAGACCTTGAAATGCATTTTTAAAACAGCCATGAGTGTTTCCATTTTGCAGATGAAAAAATGGAGGCACAGAGCAATGAAATGTATTGTTCCTGATCATATAGCTAGCAAGAGGATACGTGTTTCCAATACAATCTTGATGAACTCCACTCCTATTCTCTACACCATATTTCCTCTCTGGTGCAATCTATTGAATTAAATGCAAAAGCAGGGAGTTAAGGGAATAATAGGAAACAGTGAAATTAGTATAGAGAATGGTGATATGAATGAGGAAAATAAATGGAAATCAAGAGGAGAGCAGCTAATGGTAGTGCCATTTTTTTACCCTTGACTCTATTTTTGGAACAGACCCTGATTTTGGTTTGGAGAGTATTCTTCCTCAAATCTAGGGCTAAGTAGCTCTGTGTAAGCTGATTTCAGTACAAGCAATATGGGTAAAAAACTCAACCTAGAGTTATGTCGATCATACACCTTATTCACTCAGACTTCATGATAGGTAGGCCAATCAAAGCAAGTTAAACTGAATCTGGGAAAATTAAGTCTTTGCTGAAATTTATATTTGCTTTCCCTTATGGATTTAGATTGTATGTGAGGAAAACTTTGGGTATCTTGTTGAGCCTCTGAAAATAGAACTAACTCAAAAGAAGGGGAACCAAGAAATGAATCTTTGTGACCTTATTTGACCCTCATTTCTACCTTCATGGAAATCCTGATCTACTCTTGGGTTTTTCAGTTATGGGACTGGATTCCTCCACTTTTTGTATAAGCCATTTTGGATCCTTCTTATGTAAATTACAGTTAACCAAAATCTGTATTATCTTATTTACTCCACTAATAGCTCAGCCATTCTGGAAAATGAGATTCCAGCCAGCAACATTCCCTCATTAATTCAGCACATAATTTTGTTTTCATAATCCCTATGACTGCTCCCACATCTTGGTAGAAATACTGAAGTTTTTTAGATCAAAATCCACTTTGGGAGGAACTTACCTTTGACTAACTCCAGCATGTTTTACCCACCAGATTTATCCAGTATTTCCAAAGTTGTCCCATGATTAGCAGACCATTAAGAAGTACTATATCCTCTATTTCAAATGTGGATATACATCCTGGTTTGCTCATGGCAGGTTTAATGTAGACTTATTTTTCTAGCAAAATTACTAATAGTGCCTCTTTCCCTCTCAGAATGGTTCCTGATTGTGTGAGAAATTATATAACCACACTCTTACTAGTAATTCTACTGCAGCATTAAACCTTTACAATAAAAATTATAGCTACTTTTTAATTACTGTTGGGTATGTGTATCTAAAGTTCATGGTATTGTTTTTTCTGTGTATGGCACATTTGTACTCTAGGAATATTTTCTGTGTCAAAAGTATATTAATATATTCCTTCAAAATATTAGAAACTTTTGATATTTTGTAATAATGTAAAATTTTATATATACTTAAATTTAACTCAGATGCATTCTTATTCTCAAATCTGGTGAAAGTAGTAGTGTAAGAAAAATTTTAAGAAAAATATATGGCAAAACTTTAGGAAAATTATATTAATATTTCTTTTAAAAAACTAACATTAGTAACCAAATGCTTCAATTTCCACCTAGCGAAATAAAAGTATTTCATGAGTAATGAGAAAACACAAGGAGCTAAATAATTATTTTTCAGTATAGTAGTTCAAAATCTCTCTCAGAATGTTGGACCCAGCAATATTCATGTCACACACATGTGCAGGTGACTCTCCTAAAATTTTAGATATGTGATTAAGAGTTAACTATTCTGATTCATCAATGTCCTATTTTTTAAACTCACCAATAACTTCCAAAAATGACATGTTATGAAAGACCACATGTATACAGCCAGTTCAATCCCCTCCTACATTACGTATCAGAAATACTACCACCGGTTATAATTTTTTCTCTCTCTTTTCTCAGCTAGTTAACACTGAAAGTCCCGTGCCTTATGCAGTCTCTTAATCTCAAGTATATTGATCACTCCACTGGGGATTTACAGCAATGGTGTCAAAGTTACAGTCTTGCAGCTGTACAAGTTTGTGCCAACAAACTTCCCTAATCCAAACCAAAAGAGATAAGAATAGTGTAAGTCTCTCCCCTCTTCTTCCCCCCACCTCTTTGTTTTTTAAAACAGTTTTGATTTATGGAATTTAATTTTATGGCATGAGATGGAGATCTAACTTCATTTTCCTATTAAAAACATGCACAGCTGTCCTAGCATCATCCCCTGCATTATATATGTTTTTTTTTACAAATGTGAAAACCTTATGTATATATTTATAAATGTGAAATGTTTATCTCATATATATTACTTTTTGCTGTTGTTCAGTTAGGACTATATTTTTGTATACCAATAGGTGAGCATTTTTCCCTTCAGTGCTGACTGTTTTTTTTTTTTTTCCATTTTTATATATTCCTTACTGGGTTTTACTTTTCTAGGTAAAATCCAGAATCAATCTACCAGTTATGAAAGAAATCCCATCTGGTATATGCAAAATAGTCATAGCAGCGGCCTTATTCATAATAGCTAAAAACTGGAAACCATCTAAATGCCCATCAACAGGAGATACATTCATATATGTTATTTTTCAGCAAAGGAGAAAAATCTCAAATACAGCATGAATGGATTTTTTAAATATTGAGTGAAAGAAACCAGACACAGGCATAGAGTGACAGACAGAAACAGAGAAACACATACACACACTCACACACACACACTTTATTTTGCCAAGACAGCAAAATTCATCCACGACAATAAAATTCAGAATATTCAAAATGTGGTTTTCTCTAAGGTTGGAAAATACAGGAAGGACATAAGCAGTGATGTGCTGGTAAATGCTTAATTTTCAAAAGATATGTATATATGTACATACATGCTTGTTATAAATTCTACTGATAAAGAAATGTGTAGCAGCAACATCTACACACAATGAAATCTGTAATGATCCTCATGGTAAATTTTATGGAGCCAACCAAATGTTTTGCTGATGTTTGCTGAACTCTTGTATCTGTTGATAACTTATGAGCGAGACCCAACTCTGACTAGGCAAGGTGTCGCATCCCTATCTGCTAACTCTTTCTTAAATAAATGTATTGTTATTACATCTCATATGTGATCTATTGTAAACTACTCTAGCTTGGTGTAAAATACATTCATTAACCTGAAACCACACGGTCTTCAGCACTAGTTTCAAGCTACTGATATAATGTTCCTAGGTGTGAAGTTGAGAAGAGATACACTGTGGCACATTACATATACTTCTTCCACACACAGACAATTGATGTAAATTACCTGAAAACCACAGATAATGGTAGAATGGACTAAAATAATTAAGAATCGAGAGTTTAGACTATTCCTTTAAAAAATACAGAATTTAAGTTTATGTAATTTAATTTTGAACATTAACCTTGTTTCACAACATTCTTGCAAAATTCCTGAAATGTTAATGATTGATTCTGATAAATCAGCTGGTATCAGCTGACTTCAGCACATCACAGGCATGAGGGAACTTTATGTTGTAATGGGCATATGCTATGTCTTGTTTTAGGTAGTGGTTACAGGGTGTATTCTATTACCAAAATTAATTTAAGGAAATATACAAAAACACACGCTAGATTTGTCGTGGAACTGAATTGAATATATATTTACATTATAAGCTCTTCTCCATTGTTAAAAAGACTGAAATCAACTTGTTTGGCAAATTAATATATGAGAAGGCATTTTCTTAGTTCTATGACTATAGATACAGAAATATCTTTGTATTAGCATAATGCATCTCTTTTTGTCCCCAAATTTACACAATAGAGTTATCAGTGAGGCCCACTCCACAACACATCACTACAAAGTCATGCTATGAGCACTAACTATAATTTATTGTGGAACTATATAGGCAGTAATCTTCTAAACTCTGGTCTTTAAAAAACAGGAAGACCTTGCCAAACACAGGTGGGTTGATTTCTTACAATCAGAATTTATTAATTCCAGTTAAAGATTCTCCCCAAATCGAAAATTTAACACCCTACGGTTTGCTCCATATGTAGGGCACAGATACAACACAATAAAGGAAACAAACATATCAAAATAATTAAACAAACCAGTATTAAGGAATGTGGTCAGAATCTTTTACTCCTTCCTGTATCTATAACTTTACAATGTGACCTTGTAAATTTTTTCTCTAAAGAAGTAATATCTATTTCCCTCTCCATTTGAATCTGGGCTGTCTGTGACAAGCAGACAGTGGTAAAATGGATATTTTATCTGTTTTCAACCCAAGCTTTTTAAAAATCCATGTATGTCTCTGTTTGCTCTCTTAGAATCTTCTTCAGTTACCATGTGAATAAACCCAGGATACCCGGTTCCCTATATGGAGTGGAGACCAGCCATGTAAGTCGAGGCTGCTCTGAACCATCTAACCCTAGGGGACCTCACAGTGGACAGCAGGCACATGATGAGTGGACCAGAGGAATCCAAGGTCTCCTTGAAGTATAGGCTCTCTTATTAGCACTTAGAGCCCTGGCTGTCACACAGTAGGAGCTCTACCATGGCTGTCTGAATGAATGCCATTCTCTTGCTCAGTCCTCCAGTTGAAAGTAGAATAAAATCCAAAACCCACACTGCTGTCTGCAGGGCTCTCTTCCCCCAGCTTACATCTCAACTCATACTACTTTCAGCCACTAATTTACCTTTCTCCAAAACGGCATGTCAATGCTCACTTCTGGACTCTTGCTGCTTTTTTACCCAGTCTTTTCATATGGATGGAATCTCATCACAATCATATCCTCATCAGGAATATCAGGAAGGCCTTTTCATTGATAAATCCATTACAGCCACGCTCTTAGTCACTATCACATTATTATATTTAGCTATCTTAACACCTTAATTTAAACAATCTTGATTATTATTTTCTACCTACTTGGTATTTTTATCCCCAATTATAATGTAAATTCATAAGAAGAGACTTTTTTTTTTGGTAACATTCACTGTTTTACAACCTGCAGTTAGCTCTGAGCCCAGGGAAGGGTACATAGTAAAATAACTACATGAGAGAGAAATAAATGAACAGCATCTAATGTCCCTAACTGATAAATGAATTGAAAGCATCCACTGTCCTTAATTAAATATTTCCTGGATTAATTATTCCTGTAACTTGTAACATCAAAGACTATTTCTGTAACAAGCTTTTAAATATCCTCCTTCTCAATCTTCCATTAACACTGCAGTAAGGAAATGAAATCAAAACTGTCTTTAGAGAAAGGTAGAGCTAGAACAGATGAGGGATGTCAACTTAGTTTTATATGATCAAAAGTGGATGGCAAAGTGGTACCGGTTTAGCAGAATGGAAAAAAAAAATCTGGCTTTTGTGTGGAAAGCAAGAAAAAATAAAACCAATCTGCACTGCAAAATCCCTTAAAAGCTTCGTAATTGTAGATGCCAATGTCTTTGAAGGGTTGTGTGTTTGCATGTGTATGTGTGTGTGCGTGTGCGTGTGTGTGAATGACAAAGAAGAAGGAAGAGAAAAAAACTAGGATTACTTGTCAGTGTGAAGTGTAAGAAGCAGTTACATCACTTCCTCTCTGATCTCCTGTTAGGGAATCCTCCCTATCACCCAGTTAACTAGGAAAAGGAAGACAGTTTACTCTCTGCAATGTTGAAACAAACTCTCTGCAATGTTGAAACAAAGATTCTTTGGGCTCTGGGAACAGCAGAAAATGAGAGTGAGTTGCCCTATTTATTGATTAAAAACAATAAATGGTGAGAACTCTGAAGTCCCCTTCCTTACCTGCTTCCAGAACGCTGTTAGAATTCTCTCTCTAAAATCAGAGATTAGAGGAGTTCTTTTGGGCAATCTGACCAGTCCAAGAGAAAACAAACAAATAAACAACTACAAATATGGGAATATGCAAGTTCCCCCAGTGAAAGACGAGATTCATCATCAAATCAACCTGTGCTGACACCCATTAGTTAATAAGGCTTGAACAATCACACAGAGTTTTAGCCTTTTAGTACTTCACACTTAAAAATGAACTGGCAGGCAACAAATATTAGATATTTGAGGAAAATATCTAGCATATGAGGCTGATCAAATAAACGGAAGATTGATCTTAAAGGAAATAGTGATGAAGCAAGGCCACCAAATTCTTAAAATTGTATGACTGTTTTCTTTAGATGGATATTAACAGGACACTTAAAGAAAAAGTTTGTGTTCAGAGAACAAGGTAGAACTCTTTATAATAAAATGATAATAATAATAAAAAAATGACAACAGAAAAAAAATCATTAAAGTTTTTTTAATATAGAATTGGGGAAGGTTCCTAGAAAGAAGGATAAAAAGACAGAGATCACTAAATTAAAGAGCGAAGATAAGACAGTGGAGGACCGACCAGGGAGTCCACCATCCAGCTAAGACAAATTATAGGAATAGGAAATGAAATGGGGAAATGGTGGGGAGGAAATTAGTGAAAAACATTGGAGAAGTTCCTAATATCAAAAGGCCTGAGTTTTTTGACCAATATAAATGAAAAATAACAAGTAAACAAAACAAAAGTAATCGAATCGTAACATTTCCAAACAATATGGAAAAGATCTTAAAGGTAGAGAGTCCAGAAAGGTAAAAAAGATCAGGAGTTACCTTGCTGTCAGACTTCTCAATAAAAACATTGGAGACCAGAAGAAAATGGTTAAATATTTTTAAAATTCTGGGACCACTAGATTTACATGCCTAGCCAAACTATGAATAATGTCAATTTGCATTCACTGAAAGGATCAGGAAACATGTTATTGATGTATTCTTTATCAGAAAGCTATTTGAGGATGTACTCCACCAAACTGAGGACATAAATAAATTAAGAGCAAGACATCGGATATAAGGAAGTAATCCAACACCAGAAAGAAGCATAAGGATACTAAAATAAGGATGAGAGTATTCCCAGGAAAACCGCTCAACAGCAGGCTTAGAGGGAAGTCCACCAGAAGGATAGAGCGTGCCAGGAAGGATGCTTCCTAATATGGATTACCATTTTGAGAAATGTTAGAGAGTTTTAATAAAAATGTGAGGCTTAAGTCTTGAAAGGACTATTCAAAGCTAAGAAAATCATACAAGGAGTCAGTTTTTATTGACAGAACAAAACAAGATCTAAATGAGATCATAATTGGAATCATAGGGAACTAGTTTTCTAAGCCACTAACAGTATTAACAGAATTGGAATACAGTAAATAATGGCAATTACCAAGGCATATGATATTGTTATATTCAGAGGAAGGGAGAAAACAATGTGTGTGGAAGGAGGAAAGTGGTGAAAAAAAGCAATCTTCACCTTATACATGCAGACATAAAACAGGTAGTTTTTTTTTTTTCACATTTTCTACAGATTTGACAGTCCTTTCTCCCCTGACTACTTATCCTGAGGTGAACTAAAGGTGCACATTTATTTAGTGAAAAATCAAAGTCACAATTCATCTGAGGCAACACATCACAGATACACATACAAGGACTGATGAAAATACTGCTTAATATACTCTATTCATTCCAAATTTTCATAGCCCATTGAAATATGCATGGCAAATGGTGACACAGACTTTGGAACTACTTACTAGGATGGGGGGTGGGCAACACATTGAACATATCATAAAATGTTGCCAAGTCATGCAATATAATGGAAAATAAATACATCATTTATTATGTGTATCTGCTTATGTTTCTAGCCTTAGTAGCACCCTATTCAGAAAGTCTACATATCATGTGTTAGATCAAAATAAATTAGAAATACCTATCTATATGAGATTGTTATTTAGAAAGGTGGCAGTAAAAACAAAATGAATATTTTGTGTTGAGAATCAGACTAAGAGTTAAGTGGGACACCTTTTTTTATGATTTATAAGCTTTATAAGGGCTGTTTGACATTTAAAACTATGAACATGTACTACTTCGAAAAAAAAAAAGCTAGAACCAAAATGTCCATCTTTCTTTACAACATTAGCAGTTCTTTGCAACTGAATGTTAAACGTGTGTATCTTTGTGCAGTTGTTTACCTAGAAGTAAACAAACACATATATATTTATTTCAATCTGATACTTTGATTCCATATATTTTCATACAGGTGAAATTAAGGGAGCCTATGACGGCAATTTACCCTAGCCGTTATATGTTTAAGACATCAGGTGATATCCTAAGCACCTCTCTTATGTGTCATTTTAAGAATTATAGTAAATAAAATCATAATTAGTGAACTTCATTACCAGCACTTTAATCCTCTGTAATCTAATAGCCTCATTTCAAATATATCTGTCACAGTTTCACATTTTACAAAATAATACTACTTGTCATTTACTTCCAACATAATACTTCATATATGATTTCTTTTAAGTTTTAATGATTAGTAAATCTCAGGAACATTAAATTTGAATTACATTATTATATCCTAAAGGTGGAAAAATGATTCATAACAAAGGAAAGACCCAAAGGACAGTTAAGCAATAGCATATTTTTCCTCCAGTAATAGGTTTATTAGCTTTTTATTTTCTCTAGGGTTGAAATAACGAGGTAGTGTATAGAATGAAAAGTCCCTTAAATATTTCTAGAAAATACTCCTAACAGAATTCTCTTCAATGCATAACTTTAAAAGTGCATGAAGTTATAGTATGTGGTAAACATGTAACTTTTTAGAGGGCAAAAGATAATTGAAGTAAAACATTAACTGAAAATATATGTTTAACAAAATTCTCCCATATAGAAAACTACAAATGACATGTACCCCCTTAAAGAAAACTCTACTGTTTTTGTTAGAAAACTGTTCTATATAGGCTTATCCCACAAAATGTGGTGAGGGACAAATTAAGTATTTTATGAGAAGAACTTACAGTGTATGTGCCTATATCATAGAACTTAACAAATGTCAGCAACATTGTTTATTTAATGTTTCTGTGTATAAATAATATAGTAATACATTACCTTATTTGTCCTAAGCTCTTTCTCCTTCAAAAGGAGTACAGATAAAATTGTCATGTATTTGGAGCTGAAGTAGCAAATTTGTGTTAATTTCTAATAAACTATTAACTGTTACATCTTCTGGTTATTGCATATTCTATATGAAATTATTTTTTGCATCTATTTCTACACACGTTTTTAAGCACTAACATCTGAACACTCAGGGTAGTTCATTATACTCCTATTCAATGAACTGTTACTAATTTATAAAATGATTTAAGCATATTTAAGTAATATATATTTTTTGTATTTAATAATGTAAATAACATATATAAATAACATTTAGTAAATGCAACCTGAACATGGAACATTTATGACTTATAGAAAGCAAATAAATTACTATTAGATTTCTTAGTTATTATTTTTAATAAAACGTGTGATTACATATCAACTCATATAACTCGTATTTACCCTTTTTTAAATGTATCAAAAATTTATTGAACACTCATACTATGTTGGACAATTCATTGAGTATAAGAAAAATACAAGGATAGAAGACCTCTTGTGGAGGGCAGGGTTTTAGAAAGAAAATTACAATAACAGAGAAAGGGCAGAGCTGTGTGGAACCTATAGAAAGGAAAGAGTGACTTCTGTACAGAAGAATAGGACAGTGACTCAGCATGATGTCATATTTTAGCTAAATTTTCACAGATAAATAGAAATGTTTATGTAAGACTTGTTGGCAGCTGGAGGTAGACATGAGAGGAAGAGGGATAAAATTGGAACATATTACGAGAACCTACAAGAAAAAACAGTACATTTAGATGATAATTCAGCGTATATTACAAAGTGGCAGAAATGGAGACTGGAAAGGCTGATTATGGTCACATATCAAAAAGTCTTAAAGGTCCTAGCATAAATTTTAGGGAATCAAAATAGATTATTGCCATTTTTTTAAAAACACTGGTTCCTTTGTAACATCCCCCCAAAGGAAGTATATGTACAAATATTGAGAATTTCTGTATATCTTTCTATATAGAGAGAAACTGTTTTACTTAAAAAATTACACATAGGTCAATACTGGTGATATATGGAGAGTAGGGAATACATGTGCGCGCACACACACACACACACAAACACACAACATACACACATACATACAGATAATAGCTTTGTTCCTTTCAGGAACCTGGATTTTAAGCCCATAAGTGATAGTGTCTAAAATGGGGTTTACTGATCTAAAGCAACAAAACTGAATCTGGATAACTCAACCAGAAGAGAAATTTATTGAAAAGATATTGGGATGTTCCTAAAGTTAATAAAAGATGTTAAAAAAAAAACAAAAACTGAAGAACTTGGTAAGAGGAGAAAAACATAATATAGTTTCCAGGACCTAGGTCTCAGGTACTTACAAGAAGTCTTACTAAATTACTCGTGCTAAAAACAAATGAACTTTAACTTTCTTAAATTTCTGCTCTATTTATGCACTTTTCAAAGTTCCAGGAGTTATTTTAAGTGAACTACTTAGCTAAGGTCACTAAGCTGATCCTCTGAGAAGGCACTTTCGTATGTTGTTTCTTCATGTTGGCACTAAATGGAGATGGTTCTCTAAACAAGACTGGGATTCTGTTTCAGGTGAATGAAGAAATGGGAGCTGGTCACTAGGAATTAACAGGGTCTGTTGAGAGAAGTTATTGTAAGCTTTTGAACAAGGAAATGGCATGATAATATTTGTGTTTGGACAGATGACTCTCTTGCATGGATCAAGAACAGAGTGGTAGGGTATGTAATTTCAGGTTATTGAAATAATACAGAGAAAGAATATGAAGATCTTGACAAATATACTGAAAAAGATTATATTTGTGATGCCTTTGAAAAGAAAGTTGACCTTAACTTACACAATGACATTTATGACTAAATTCTCAATTTGTTTACTTTTTTTTTTTGAACACATACAGAAAGAAATTAATTCGTAAAATAGGAACAGGAAAGAGTGATTATATTACAAATATTTGGACAATACAAAGGTAATTCTGTCATGTTTTTGTTAGGCTGATTAAAGAATAGACGGTGAACTTCATCTGTTGTGTAAATATAATTTGAAACAGTTTAGATTAAGTTATATGTAAAGCTATTCATATTGTAACAGACTATGTCAACATTATAGTCTGGGTTTTACTGAATCTAAGGTATGTGATTTAATGAGTCAGATCTTATATTTTCTTAATGTAAGGGTTAAGATATTATTGAGAGTAATTTTATTTAATATCTAAAATGTTTAAACTTTATAAAATCAAAGTTCTTAGAAAAATATATATAGTGGGATAGCATAAAGAGTGAAAATGTATAAGGAAGCAAATATGAAATAAAATAATTTAGAAAATAAAACTTTATACTTGTAGAAAGTTATGTACTGATAGAAGAATAATGTTATGAATATTTTCTAAGAAAACAAATAGGTTGTGTTAGCCTCTAAGAGACCCTCCAGGGATTCTCCGTCGCTGGGTTTTATACCCTTGTATAATTCCCTCTTATTAAGTATGGGCTGGTCTTAGTGACTTGATTTTAATAGAATATGGCAAAAATGATGGGATGTTATGTCTGTTATTAAGTTATAAGAAATCTTCAGAGTGAGCAAAGCTAGCTGCCATGTTGTTAGGTGCCCTGTGGAAAGGCCCATATGTAAGAAAATGAGAGTTGCCTCCAGTTAAGAGCAGGAGAGTAACCACGGAACTCAGCCCAACAACCTTTGAGGAAATGGATCCTGTCAACATCACTGTACATGAGCTGGGAAGCTGATCCCCACCTTCCTTCAGGTACGTTGTCAAATGAGACCATTACCCCAACTTACATCATGATTGAGACCTTTTAAAATATCTTGAGGCAAAGACCCAATAAGCTTGCCCAGGCATCTAATGTAAACTGAGGCAATACCTGTTTGATGTTTTAAATCAGTATGTTTCACTGTAATTTGTTATATAGAAATAAAAAATTAAAACATAGGTATTAAAAGAAAATCTTTTTACGATTTTAAGTATAAAAAAGGATAACATTTCATACATTAGTAAAGATAAAAACATGACTCCTATAAATCTCCCATATTAATTATATAATTGTGTTTACATAATAGAGCTATACTATATAATTTTGGATTGCTAGAATAAACTTGCTTTCTTAAGAAATTCAAGTTTTTTTCCTTTGTATATAAAACCTATTTGAGCTATTATCAATAGTTTTCCTTTTGTTTCTAGTTTAGCTTAATCATGGGAAACATTTGTGGGTATATATCTGGTTGAAAAGTTATATCCACCTGCAATATGTTTTATTGCTGAATTGGTTGCTTCTAAAAACTTACAGTAAAAATATAGTAATTTTAACTCATAAAGTGTATAAAGAAAAATAAGAGGTTTTACTAAATGCATGAGGTTTTAGTCATATCATCAATATGTTTCATTTTGCATATATGCCATAATTATAGGAAGAAGGGTAAATTCATGTTCTTAACATTTACTAATTAAGTTTCTTTGACCCAAGTATTTGACTCTTCCAACTATTGCACTAACAATCTAACTACCGTATTTCTGCTCCCCTCACCCCTCCTATAAATATGCAAACTATGAAAGTAGAGTTTTGAGAGAAAGTGTGGATTTTGACAACCTACAATACACCTACTTTATGCCCACATTCTGCAATTTACTGCATGTAAGGAATTGGAGTGAGTATGAAAAAAATATCAGAATTATTTTCATTGTTTTTTCTTAGGAAACAATATTAAGGAGGAATAATAGTGCTTTGTTTTACCAACAATAATAAATAAAGCCATATATATGTTATGCACAACAAGAACTCCCAAATAAAGATTCTAACAAAATGAATCAAAAGGATGAAAGAGTATGGATGAAGCTGATATTAAAATTTAAACACAAGAACAGCTCAGTTTCAGTCATCTTATGTTTTCTGTGGGTGAGGTTGATGGCTCTAATGGACAAGAGATGGGCAGGAGCAGATGGCCTCATTAATAATTATTTATATGCAGTCCTTACACATACATTCCCACAAACCTCCCTCCTCTCTCTCTTTCACACACATGCACACAAACACACACACCGAATCTGACACAAGCTGAATAAAGGAGAGGTACTAATTGTCAGGTATTACATCATTTGATGGTCACAGCATTCTAAAATCTAGAACTTACTACTGGTTGAAATCTTCTCTTTATTTGACATAAAACAGCAACTATAGCAACACTACAGTATTCATTGCTTCGAAATACCTTAAAGCATTTTTTGTAAAACCAGGTATTTCCATACTTCAGATTTAAAATTAAAAGGATAATTAAAGTATTCTTCTTTATTAAACTAATATGAGAAATTCTGAGTACAGATTTTCTGATAATTCTATGAGTACAGATTTTTAATGAGATTTCTGATAAAATACATAGGAAAATAAAATTCTAAAATATTTGCTTATTAGGATATTTTTCATGTTAATTGTGAAGTCCATATCATTTCACTTTATTATAATATTGGCAATAAGACAACAATAATAAATAGCACATACTAAATATGTATTAGGTGCTAAAAGTTATTTAAATATTATTTTTATTATCACATCAACTTTACAAAGCAGTATTTTTCTTAAAATAGTAAGTAAATGGAACTCCAGCAAGATTCCATAAATTTTGCCAAAATTCACACAAGTAAGTTTAAAACCCATAATAAAATCCTTGGTATGTATGATCACAAGGTCCAGGTTTGATCTACTACCTCATGCTTCCAGAAAGGACATTAAGTTCATTATAAAGCAGAGAAATTTATGTTACCAGCTGGACTTAATCAAGTCCAAAGCCTTTTAGTTTCCCTTTGCCTTACATTTTTTTTCTAATTTCAGAATGAATTACCAGCAGTAAATTTAATCCTTTGATTTGCAAAATGGAATTCTCTTCCCAGCTACCTTTGTACTTGAGAAAGCAATGGCTTGCCTCTTACTGACTCTCATTTGGTAACTGTTCCTAAAGCTCACATGTCTTTCACCTGTAAGATCTAATTCAAAAACTAGTAATAATATGGTATTACACTGTTAAGAAGTATTCTCTTCCTAGTAGGTCCAAGGCCTTAATTACATTGGCCAGTCTTTATGGTCACCAACAGACAGGAATGAACAGTAAGAATCTCATTCTATTCATAGATAAGTAACACCAGACCTACGATTCACCATTACAGCAAACTCTAATTTCGTCATTAAATGTTTTAACTTTGTGATGAAAAATATCATCTGTCTTCTGACTAGAACTAAGTGTCAAATCCTAAGTATAAATTATTTTTATTCTAAAACTGCTGAGACCCAAAAGTACTAAAAAGAAAAGTGGCTTGGGAGTCCCTCAGACTTAGTCCCATTTTCTTCCTTTTCCTTATGTTTATTTTCCTTTTTTTTTTTTTTTTTGGTTTAGCTTTTATTTTCTGTGCTTTTTTTTTTCTATCCTTTCCTTTTCTTTCTTTTTTCTTTTTTTCCTAATTTGAAAGGTTGATACAGTATCCAACAGCAAGCATTGTTGCTGTGGAGTTTAACTCTGAGAATTTAGATGAAGTTTCTAGCAGATATCCTGACACATATTAGGCAATCAATAAATGGTAGCCATTAGTACTATTCTAATTAAATAATCTCTTTTTTGCTCTGATTGTTCTGGGAAATGTCTTTTAAAAGTTATTCAATTCAGACAAATTGGAAGGAATGTTAGAATGGTTGCTTATCAAAATATTCCTTGGAATATGGTTGAGGGCAAACTGAATAGAACAAGATACTTCTCTGACAATTCATCCACTTATACCCTTCACCATTATAATACAAGTAGCTTAATTTCTAATTGCTCAGCTAATGAGGTAAGTAATAAAAGGTGTGCTTTTAATAAGAAATACTAATTTTCAACTATTGAGCAATTTGTGCCCTATTAAACATTAATAGAAATATCCATATTCCTAATTAAAAGAAATATCACAAAAAGAAATCAAATTCTTCCACAATTAAATTGCCATTCTGCTTTAAAGGCAACATTAATTCCACATTTTGAAGTATTTCAGACATATTTGAAAGAACTGAACATTTAAAAAGTGACTTTTCCTATTAGATGTACTTAATTTTACATGAATAAAGACATAGATTTGACTGAAAATGTTACCTACAAATGTACATCAACATTTAAAAACACTGTATTTACTGAATTGGTAAGCCATAGTACATTACTATTGGTTTTCAAATATATGTTGTAATTGTGATAAATATACCATATGCTACTAAGAAAGTTACTTGAACAATTTAATAATTTTTGCAGAAATCAGTTACCACATTTTTAGATATCACTGGTCTTTCTTCTAAGCTTAATTGTTACATATCAATCAATACAAATAATCTAAAATAAATAATTTTGAAAGATTTATGAGGACATACTGACTAGTTTATTGTTGTGCAAATTTTTAAAAAATGTTTCTTATAGATCTTTCTTGAGAGTGCTATAGAGGTTTGCATTTTTAACATGTTCCCCAATTTTCTTGATGGCTATTTTTTCCTTTACATTTTAAAATAAGTATAGACTCTCAACAAGTTACAAAAAAAAATCATACAGAATTGGTCCAGGGTATCTACTACCAGTCTTTCTCCAGTAATTGTACATTCAAAACTATAGGGCATCCTTAAACTTGGAAATTCATTGGCACAATACACATGCAGAATTGAAATTTTGTCTTTCTAAAAACTCTAAAATACAGCCCTTCATCAAAAACTATCACTGATTTAAACATTTCTTTTCTATTATTACATGCTTATCTATTTTTCTCATTAACTTGCAAATATTGTTTATTACCATTATAATTAAAATTATTGTAAATGACACTAGGTTTCTCATATTAAAATTATTGTGTTGAATTTATGAACTTTCTCATACTGTTATTTTGTCTATCATTGTTGCCTTCTACTTTATTTCCAGCCTACCACCCCCTACGACTGCCCACCCACATAATTTCATTCTTGCATTATGTACCTAGTTTTCTATTCTGTATATGATCAGTAGGAAAATGTTATTTATTAGGAACTCTGAAAGTTTGCTGAGTTAGAACAAAACTCACATAGGTTTAGTGCTTACTCAACATACTATCAGTGTTTACCTGGTATATGAGAGTGAAGTTGTAAAAGATAATGTGGTCCATGTTCTCTATTGGCTTACAGAGAAAACAACATTGTATTTCTTTGCAGACAACTTAAGGATGGTCAAATGGCATTACGGAAGTGTGTAATAATAAAATATAAACTGCATGTGCAAATGAATAGTAAGATGGAAGAGTGATTTTATGAAGCCTTAATCAATCTGATTGCTAGAGTGTCTTATTTCTTTGTATTATCCAACAATTGGCATTGCTTTACTTCAATGTGTCAATTTATGTGGATAGCCCCAAGCAGAGATCAGCTTAAAATGATCATCTTTCTCTCTGTGCATTCCATTTCCTACTGTGTAGGTTCAATGTCATTTGAGAATGAAATCAATTCCAGCCATCAGTTTATATGTACTATTTAAATGGACTATAAATGCCTAATGTGACTATAAGTTGCTATTGCTTTGCTTTCAAACTTATAGAACTTTCAGTATAGTAAATCAGACTTTCAATTTCTAAATAAGGAAACACCATTTTCTAAAATGAGTTCAGTATGTAAGTATATAATGTATGTATTTGTTTTTCCTCTAATTTAAATCAATGAGACACACTTGCTTTGTACTTATTGGCTAGGTAGGTACACATTACATACCATATTTGGACATTAAGTTTTAAGATCATTAATATGAGAAAAATAAGAACAAATTTTTTTTAAAGACTACTTTAAAATTCTATTCCACCCCCATTCCTACTTGATTTTTTTAAGGTAGATTGTTGTCAATGCCTAGGATGCAGTACCAGTTTTTCTATTGAACTTTTCATTAGTTTAATTCGTTAAGAAACCTCTGTTAATCTCTAAATTTCACATGTAGACTTTGTAGTCACCACAGGAATCAGTGCCCCTTATTTGTAAAAGTTAACTACCATGAGACCATCCAAAAGGATGCTGTTGTTAGCTGCAGAACCTCCCCCCAGTGAAAAAATCTCTAGTGTGGTGAACAATTTAGAGAATACAGACATCTAAGAAAGAGACCGTCTCCTTCCAGAGGGCATGAGGGAGAAGTGATTTCTGTGATCAGTGGTTAGTATGGACTATATGTTTGTGTCCTTCTAGAATTAATATGTTATCCTAATCCCTAGTGTGATGGTATTAAAAGGTGGACCTTTGAGAGGTGATTAAGTCATAAGGGTAGAGGCCACATAAATGAGATTAGTGCCCTTATAACAACACATGTGATCTTTGATCTTATGATTGTGTTCTCCTATCCCTCCACCATATGAGGGTACATGAGAAGACAAGTCATCTATAAACCAGGAAGAGGGCCCCCACCGAGAACCCAACTATACTGGCACACTGATCTCACAATTCCAGCCTTCAGAACTGTGAAATATAAATGTCTGTGGATCAAGCCCCTCAGTCCACGGTTATTTGTTATAACAGCCCGAACTAAGACAGTGAGTTACACTGGGCTCCACTGATATAAATGTCCATGTTGTCTATGGATATCTCTTACAGAATTCCAATTTTAAGAACACTTGTCTATTTTAGGTTATCCTGGTATCACCAAGAAGTCATGGTGGCTAGAAAAATGGTTCTTGCTACAACACAAACATCACTATTTCCTAATTGTAAAAACTCAGCCCTTGGATCAAGGATTTGACTTAAAAGTATAGACTACATATGACAAGCAGCTCTCATTTTCTAGTATATCCACAGCAGCTATACAGCAGCTCACACAGCAGTCTGTGAGAGTGAAAAGTATACTCCCAATTCTTATATGTTTATGTAAGTAATTACATCTACTGTTGTGGGTTAGAAACCCAGCAATAAATTCTCTTATGAGTTTTTTTCAGTAATTCTTCATTCTAGGAAGCCTGAAAAACACAGTAGATTCTTCTTTCTTAGAGTTTCAATACAGTTAATTCACTTCTCATGGGACAAACCATAGTGTGCAGATATGACAAAATAGAGTATAATTTAGCATACTTAAATTATACTTAGATTTCCTTAAAATCAAATGAGTGCAGTTAGGATAAATATGTAGGTCAGTTCATTCTGTTTTTGTTTATTTCTATTAAATGACCTCTGAATAAACAACAGTAAAAAAATGGCTCTGAAAGAACATATCTGCACTGATTTACCAGGAAGTGAAAGATTCACTGGCACTTACATGATTGCAAAACCTTTTTCTACATCTCTGTACATTAAAAGCATCCACCTGACATTGCAAGGTATAGGTCCCTTTGCCTTTATGTATTTGCCTAATTAAAAATACCACTGCAGCATATCACCTGCCTCAAAAAACATTTGTGCTCCCTCAAGTGCAGAGGTTTCATGGAGATGATTTTGCTGGGCAGTTGGCTAGACTCAGTTTCACTGTAAACGATCATGTCTGCACAAAATCTTACACAAAGCACTTCAAAATCAGAGATTCACAAGTGAGAAATGGAGAGTCTAAGTGTCTGCTCCTCATAAGCCTAATTTGTCTTTGCAAAAAACACAGATACAATAGATAAAATAGATGAAAAGATAAAACTAAAATGTTTTTTATTCCATCTCTTTATCTTTCTTCAATATGTTTTTGTTTTTCAGAATATTTTTTTCAGAAATTAAAAAATATATTTATGAGGTGTCATGGTTTTTCTACATTGCTTATGAATAGGGGAGAACTCAAATGCCAAATCTTAAAATATTAAGGGTGTTTTTCACATAAAAATACTCAATTAAATATATTTTGCTATATACTATCCAGTGTAACAGACAGATATAAAATACTTTTACATACTAATCAACATATATAGAATGCAGAGTAAAAGACCCAAACTTATCACCATTTAGGAATAACAAGATGAAAAAAAGAGATTGATTATTGTTTTCATTTATTTTTCTCAGGGGCATGGGTTTTCTTAGTTACAGAAGGGCAGAAGGTAGTTTTTCCAATACCACTGTGAAGTATGTAAACTTTCACAATTTATTGAGGCAGCAAATAGGAAAGTCTGTACAGGTATCACTGCACTAGGTATTTTATACAAATACTTAAATTGATCCTATTATCTAGGCACAATTATTATATGTTTTCTTTTTTTTTCTTTTTTCTTTCTTTTTTTCATTAACTGAGGCTGAGAGAACTTAGGTATTTTGCCCAGGTTGAGCTAATCTGAGATTAGGACCCAGGATTCTTTTACTTCTAGATTCAACCTTCTCAACTCTAAGTGGTGTTGTTTCTCATGAGGGCCTTGACTATTCTAAGATTTTGCTTTCTTTTTAATTGATAATTTAGAGAAGATTCCAGAAAGGAGAAACTCTTGGTCATGAAGAATTAAAGAATAATTTTTTGAGAGAAGGAGGTATCTAAGATTCACATATAATAGCTCTCAACATTGAAAAGATCCTTTGAAAAGAAAGAATTTTGCAAGGCTCTTGGTCAGTCTTTCAGGAGAGAACAAGATCAGAATTAGTGTCATACATAAGGTAGAACAGTATCCACATTCAGAATATTCAAAGCCTGGTAGAATGTCATAAAGGAGATAAAATTATACATGGTGGGTATGAGCTAGTGGTGAATTTTCAATTTATAATAGGCTGGAGGAGTTAAGTTAAAAACTAATGAAGAGATCAGGAAAAAAAAATCAATTGGAACTGGGGTAAGGAAGTATGAACAGCTTTTAACCGACATTTTTTTCTGGAGAAATGGAATAGAGAACTCACAAAATAATTTGACTATTGAAGATCTTTTTCAAATCAACTTGCATTCATTGTAGAAAAGAAAACAACTAAGAATTGGTAAAAGAAAACAAGTAAACATTGTGTGAAAGGGAAATTTACTTCCCAAGATAATCCATCAGTTAGCAACTATGTTCATAATGAAGATAATAAAGTATATTTTCATATTCTATTGAATTCTACACAGCTTCTCCCAAACATGCAACCAATGAATAAGAGCAGAACTCTGTGATTTTATTTAATTCAATATTACATAAATACTAAATGCAGGCAGGGAATTGTAAATGGCAAAAGATGACTGCTGAATCTAAATTGAGGTGAAAATAACACGGGAGAATTGCAGTCTCAATTTGCTACTTAGGAAGACAATTTATGTGAATAACAATACCAAACTCTTACAAAACCACTACTTAGTGGGTATCTACCATATTTTGTTATTAAAGAAGGCCTGTTGTTCAATTTCTTTACTTCTCCTAGGATGGTTCACATAGATGTAGCTCCTGATGTAAGCCCTTATTCTATCAAAATGAGAACTACTCATTCATTCAGTACAAACTGGTGCTTTTAAACCCATATTGTGTTCTATGTCTAGCCCAATGCCACAACTCAATAAATGTTAAAATGGATAATAAACTCACAATAATAATCAACATTCTCACTGTAAGAGACTCCCTCAAGTACAGTCTATGTCTAAAGTGAGTTCTAAGTGTCTCATTTATTTCCAAATTCAAAACAGCTTTCACTCAAATCACTGAACATTGGGTGTGAAGTACCCTCTAGAATTGATTCCTTTGCTGAAAAGAAATCATCCATACCTTACTGTCTCTCTGAACGCTAAATGTTAATGTTCCTTCTCATTATCCTGTCATTTTAGTCTAAAATAATCTAAATTCAGTTTGAAGTCACTGCTTTAAAGCTTGTATAGTTTTGGTTATATACATAGGTGGACTTTAAAATGTATTTCTTATTACAATGTATTTGCAAAAGATCATTAATGTCAATTAAATGTCTACAAAATGAGAATATTCTGATACCATGTCCTTAATTATCCTTAGAAACTCTTGAACCACATTGCTCTGGACCAAAATGTAACACTGCAGAATATCACAGAGACAGTGTAACATTAAGTAGAATGCTACCATCCATTCCCTGGTCAAAGTGCCTTTTGGAGCCCCTCATGTACTACATTGTAATTTTTCTCTTTCTTCTTCCTATGAACCCCTTTCATTTAAGCTCATTCTTTGATAGTTTTTTTTTTTTTGGTATAGCAAATGTTATGCGACCCTCTTTAACATTAAGAAAAATAAGCTTGTATATTAATATGCATGGGTCTCTAAGAATAATAAACAGAAGGAAACTATTTCCATTCCTCACTAGACTATGTTTCTCAAAATATGCCCTACATACTATTAAGATATTGATTAAACATTCGGATCCCTAAATTCCAACTCAGGTTTACGGAATATGTATCTCTGGGAAAGGAAAAGAAACTATGCAATTATCCAAGTTTTCTGGGTTATTCTTTGTGCAACAATTGAAAAAAACAAAACAAAGTCACTGTCATCCACCTAGGTTTTCTGTCCTCTCACCTCCTGATATTCTTGGAAATAACTGAGATCAATGTGTTAAAATATAATCTTGATCTTCCAGTGGAATTCACTGCCCTAAGAAATAACGACAAAATAAGGGAAAGCAATCATTTCTAATGGGAAAATGATATTGAAGAACCTAAGAAGTAAAGAAATGTGGCTGTTTATATAAGCCAGGCAGCCATTTCAATGAAAAATATCTAAAAGAAATAGTCACCTTGGAAGGTATGATAAATAAAATTTCTGCTCTTGACCAAAGTCCTTCCTAATGGAGACCTTATTTTTTGCCCCATTTTTGTTTTTTAAATAAATGATACAACATTTTTTGTCTTCTATTCTACAGATTACCCTTCCTTTGAAGTGTTACACCCTTTGAAGTTTGACCAGTTTTGGCAAGTCACTCATGCAAGGGATGAAAATCTAAGTAGTTCTGCATGAGTTTAAAACACAAAGCTGGCTGTCAGAAAATCAATCACTCTTTAAAGTATAACATCATGTGTAGGACATAAAAGAAGTTATTATTTCTTCAGTTCTGTTTTCTAGAAGATGAATTATCTTCACTTGTCTCCATCTAGACAACATATGCTGTAATGTTTTGGGACTAAAGGTCCTCAAAATAATTAAGAGGAAACTACTAGTATAAATTTTGAAGACATATAGAAAATACAAAGCAAAATACATTTAAAATAACTCAAAAAGAATAAAAATCTCAACATATCTTATGTTACTGCATTATTTTGTTAACTACATTTTAAATACCAAAATCACATTTGTAGGTTCTATGTGTACTTCCAGATTTTGATTCTCACTCCAGACTGGAAAAACTTAGTCTTCCTCAACCAGAATAAATTCAAAATACTAGCTGTTCTAGCCAGTTTGGGCTGCTCTAATAGATTACCATAAATTGGGGGCTTAAACAGCAAATATCTATTTCTCACAGTTCTGAGTGCTAAGAAAGTCAAAGAGCAAGATGTCAGCAGATCTCAGGTTTGGTGAGAGCTTGCTTACTGGTTTGCAGATGGCCACTTATTTTTTCACTGTGTCCTCACATGTTGAACATCAGAGAAAGCACACAATCATCTCTTCTTTTAAAGGCACTAATTCCATTATAAAGGCTCAACTTCCTAACATCATCACATCAGGTGTTAATATTTCCACATAAGCATTTGAGGATACAATTATTCAGTCCATAATACTATAGGATAATTCCTTATATTTATATTTTAAAAAATCTATTCTGTATTTAAATTTTTTCAATCATGGAATATTGCTCAAAGAGAAAGGCAGGCAATGATAATTACTCCATAAATCTGGGTGCCCCAAAAAATTGTTTCAGTATCTCTGGATAAATTTCAGAGGATGGCAATCCAGCAATACAATCAATACTATGAAAAGCAATGCTTGACCTGGTTATAAGACTTTTCTCTGGCACTCCATGATAGATAGCATAAAGAGAATTGGTGAAGATTAGTTTCTACTTCTAAAAAAAAACAAAATACTTTTTAAATCAGAGTAGACAGCAAATTTCTACTGAAGCTTCAGAAAACTAAACCAGAAAAAATTCTATGCTGGTAACCTTCACAAAAGGCTGACCTTGGGCAGATGTGTGGCTGGCAATCAGTGCTCTACAAAGTCAGTTCCTGGCACCGTGATACTGCCACTGCCCTATACAGAACAGCACCTGGAAACCCGAAGTTTGTATCAGGAGCCTAGAAATAAGTGTTCTACCAGTATGTACTGTTCCAACAGGAAGTTATCATGCATGGTATCTTTTTCAATTAAGACACAAGAGTCAGGACAAGGTCACATTTCAGAAGGCTCAGTATCAGCCTGTGGATAAATATCACAATAATTGAAACTTTATTTGTAGGTAATTTCCTTTATCCATCTGAGTTTTGACCAGCTTTCACAGTATTCCCAAATGATACTCAATCAGACATAGAAGGACATATAAATACTGCTGCTCTGGGAATGAAAGACAATATGAAAATAAATATGATTTATCTGTATCGGACAACACATGTGAGATAGATAGTCTGAATTATTATCATTTTCTCAGCTAATTTTCCAGGACCCAAGTGAAGAAGACAGGCTCCAGTTACAGTAGAATGATGTGTAACAAGAAAGCACTGAAATACAAATTAAAGGCTCCCAGTTACAAGAATTCTTTATCACCTAAATAGAAATATGGTCCAGTTTAGGAAATGTTTCCTTCTAATCTAACTGATTTCAGTAAGAAATAAAATATTATTCCATCACAGCAGGGAAGTAGGGAAGCATCATACCTGTTCGGATATACCTGCTCCTATATATCAGAAAGTGTGATGGCAGTACATCATTTCACAGGCATCACTTATTACAGATGAACTTTCTAGAGATGCCAATAAACTTACAAGGTTATGAAATCCTAACCATTCTTGTTTATTTTCTTTTTTAATTACAATTATTTTTCAAATTTATATTGACATTATATTTTCCTCATAAAACATTAAGACATGAATAGGAATAAAAAAAAATTGGCAATGTTCCCTTTTGTCAAAACTTTTCAGTCCTATTTTTCTCTCCAGAGTAAATTATTCATATTGGTTTTACATGTAGTCCTCTGCTCTTCTTTCTATACATTGATTAACAATGTATTGACAAATTTTAAGGGCAAATATATATAAGCTTACATTTATAAACCCATTCACATGTGCTACATAGATAGGTATGTGGTTTACAGAAATGAGATTCTATTTTTGGACTGATGTTCTCTTTTATCTTTCAATTGCCATTTCATCTTGGAGTTTGTTCGTGTGAGTTAAGGGGAGTCAATCATATTCTTGTAAATTGCTGCAATGTATTCTTCAGTATGAATTTTCAATATTTTATTAAATACCCATATTTGTCAGCCTACTAGTAGTTCCTATTTCCATAATAGTAAAATAATATTTGTGTAGAAATATTGCGTAATATACTTATTTAAAAATAGGAATATTTCTTTAAAGTGAATTCTTAGAAGAAAATGACCTGGTCAAAGAGGACAGGTTCATTTTCAATTTGAAAGAGCCAAATTTACCTCTCAAATGTTTCTGCCAGTTTATACTCTATAAAGAGTGTATGAGAGTGTTAACCAGTATATTACTTAAGGTTTTATTTTTTGAGGGGGAGAGTATTTTTGTTAAACCAATGACTAAGAGTAGTGTAGCTATTACAATTATGGCTGGTATAATTCTACTTCAAATTTATTTTTAGACTTCTAAGTTTTATAATTTTCATATTAAACTGGAATCCTGACTTTTTCTATTTGGTTTTAATAGCCTTTTCTATACTCAGCATAATTAGACATATTCATTTATATTTATATTTATTGTTTTAGACATATTAAATATATTTACATACATATATACATGTATATATGATATTTATAAATATATTACTACATACATAATAGTTGGTTTAAGTTTATCATTTAAATTTAAATGTATTATCACAGAGGTTTATTTTTTTAAATGTCAATTTTAAAAAAGCTTTTGAGTTTGTATCTGTCTTAGAAATATAACATCAATTCAAATACTATTAACATATTTGGCTATATTTTCTTCTGCAACATGTTTACATTCATCTATTTAATCCAGTTGTAATGTATTTTAGGGCATGATGTGAAACAAAGGCTAAAATGTATGAGAATATAAATGGTAACATATCTGATAGACATGGGTAGGAAGACTCAGTGTTATAAAAATGTCAATTATTTTCAAAGTGATCTCTGTTTTTAATGTAGCATAATTCAAAATATCAACAGTAACTTTCAGAATCTTGCCAAATGGATAGTAAAATGTATATTGATGAAGGGGATGCTAGTAGAGCCAGGATGCATTTAGAGATATAAAGTGTACAATGAGGACATACCTGACCTTGTAGAAAAAAATGTTCTAACCTCTAAAAGGTAAGATAGTGTTGTTCTGAAGTAGACAGACTGACAAAATATGAAGCTGGAGAACACAAATGCACACCTTTACATATATGGAACTTTTATTATGAAAGAGGTGGCAAGGTTGGGTCCCTAGGGAAAGGAGTGTTTGTCCAACCAACAGAATTGGGAAATTTGGCTATATGTATGGAAAAAAAATGAGATAAAACAGATCATCTACCTACATACTACCAATCAACTCCAGAAGGGTTCAGAACTTTCACATCTAAAGTTGTATTTTAAATTCTTTGAATAAAACATAGATTAATATAATTTTGACTTTGATGTTTCAATATGTAACTAAAATAAAATGTAAAAGCACTAAACATTAAGGAAAATCTTCCCATATTAAATTAAAAACTTTTGTTCATTATTTAATTCCTTAAAAAAGGGAAGGATAATACAAATAGAGAATATATTTGTAATACATAAGCCAACAAATAATGTAAAATTCAAATTAAAGGAAAAAACAACTCTAGGGAAGATAAACAAGGGTATCATTACCATAATATTCAGGGACACTTGGATGGTAACAATAAAATCATGTGCACAAAATCAATATCCCCACTAATAGGAGAATGGAAAAACAAATGAGGTTTATAACTTAGTTGTTAACTGCATAATTTTAAAAATATGTTGTTGATAAGATGAAAATACCAGAAAGATAACATATAGGACAATACCCACCTGCTAAAGTTTAGAGTTGGGCAAAACCAAGCAAGATTTCTTTCCTCAAACATATATATTTGATATTTTTTAAAAAACAAGGATAGCAGTCACATTTGGCAATTGTAGAAGAATGATACAGTGAAAAAGCACATATAGAAGGAAGTGAGATACCTGGACTCTGAAAACTATAAGACATTGATGAACTAAACTGAAGGTGACATAAATGAATGGAAAGCTATTCCATGCCCATGGATAGGAAGAATAAATATTGTTAGAATGACCGTACTACCCAAAGCCAGCTACAGATTCAAAGCAATCCCCATCAGAATACTAGAAGCACTTTTCAGAGAAAGAGAACAAATAATAGTAACCTTTGTACAGAACTACAAAAGACTCTGAGTAGCCAAAGCAATCTTGAGGAAGAAGAAAAAAGCTGGGGGTCTTACACACCCTGATTTCAAACTATATTACAAAGTTATAGTAATCAAAAAGTATGGTACTGGCTCAAAAATAGATATATAGATCAATGGAAGAAAATAGAGAGCCCAGAAATGAACTCATATTAATATGGACAATTAATATGTGACAAAGGAAGAATGTATAGTGGGAAAAGTCAGTCTCTTCAATAAACAGTGTTAGGAAAACTGGACAGCCACATACAAAATAATGAAATTGGATCACTGTCTTCCATTGTACACTAAATAAACTAAAAATGGATTAAAGACTTTAAAATAAGACCTGAATTCATAAAACTCATCGAAGCAAACAGGAATAAATGCAGAACATCAGCATTAAATATTTTCTGGATATGTTTCCCCAAGCATGGTAAACAAAAACAAAAATAAGCAGTGGAACTACATTGAACTAGAAAGTTTCTGCACAGTAAAGGACATCATAAACAAAATGAAAAGGGAACCTACTGAATAGGAGAATATATTTGAAAATGACATATCCAAAAGAATTAAAACTGAACTATAGAAAGAACTCATACAACTTAACACCAAAAAATATATATAATCTTATTTTAAAAATAAGCAGAAGACTTGAATAGACATATTTTCCACAGAAGACATACAGATGACCAACAGACACATGGAAAGATGCTCAACATTGCTAATCATCAGGGAAATGCAAGTCAAAACCATGAGATATCACCTCACACCAGTCAGAATGTCTAGTATCAAGAAGACAAGAAATAACAAGTGCTGATGAGGATGTAGAGAAAAGCAAAACCTTGTGCCGTGTTGTGGGAATGTAAATTGTGCAGCCACTATGGAAAGCAGACTGGAGGGTTCTAAAAAAAATAAAATAAAATAGAAATACCATAGAACCCAATTATTCTACTTCTGTGAATTTACATGAAGGAAACAAAATCACTAATCTGAAAAAAAAAAAAGCATCTCTGTATTTATCACATCCTTTACAATAGCCAAGATATGGAAGCAACCTAAATTTTCATTGGCAGCTGAATGGATAAAGAAGATGTGGTGTGTGTGTGTATGTGTGTGCATACACACACAATAGGATAGTAGCAATAAAAAAGAATGAAATCTAGCCATTTGCAACAACATGCAAAGACCCTGAGTGTGTCATGCTAAATGAAATCATCAAAGACAAATACCATAGCAAAGACAAATTCATCAAACTGTACACTAAGACTTGTGTTTTTGTATGTACTTTAATTTTTAAAAAAAGGTAAAAGTCATTTAAAAAGAGTAATAATTTAAAGTCAAAGGAATATATCATATATATTTGTATATATACATATACATTCAGACACACAGAACTATATAAACTAATAGACTATTGCACTACATTTCTAAAATACATTGTTACAGCTAGTTAAAATTAATCTGAGAAATCAGGATTTTCTATATAATAGTCAGGTGTCTTACTCATATGACCATAATTTTTAATAAGTATATAATTTTAACATTCAGTGAAATGGGAAAGAGACTTATTAGAACACAAATGGATTTTTGCTCAACTCATGCTTACTGAGAAAGGATGAGAGAGGTGTAATAAGATTTTATTTAATATGGCAGGGTTTAAATAAAAATACTTGAGACCATGAATGCTGTTTAATTTTCAACCACCAATGACATTTAAACTATCTGTAGCCCCACAAGCTGCATCTAAATGGGTTGTAAACAATTCAAGGAGGGGAAAACAGAAACAGAGGCAGTTGGGGAGAGGACAGGGTATGTAGGGGAGAGGGAAACGGGGAAAGAGAGGTGGAATGTAATTAGAATTGAACCAAATTAATTATTTAGTGAAAATAACTTTTTTTTTCCCAAACAGCTGAACTGGATAACACCTACCTCATCTTGTCATTTCTCTTAGCTATATATTTTGACCGTTAAGCCTTCTAAACTGTCACTACCTGCCTTGGAATTCTTTCATTCTGTGGATAAAATTTCAATATTTCCAGAATCTCTCACCTGGCTTTTATGCATCTCCATATCAATAGGTGTTTCCAAGGGTAGTCCATCTGATACATATCAGTAGGTAATTACAAGGGTGAGGGAGGGCTTATCTGGACCAGAGAGGTTGGGTGGGGGCCTGTTCTTCTGCAGCCTAATTGCAAGAGACACAGGGGAGCAGAAGTGGACAACTGCTTGTAAAAAATAAACTTTATTTCTCCCTTTGACTGATTTTGGTTTCAAAGGTATTTTGTCCCAGGGTTTTCCCCCTGGAGTTACACATGCCCACAGTTTCATTGGAATTGAATTACTATTTGTTACCCTAGCCTAACATCTTTTGAAAAAATGCAGGAAAAGAGATTGTTGAAATGTATTGAATTGTTGAAATGAATTGTTAAATTTTATGCTAACACTACCATAAAATATGGGATTACAATAAGGCATCATGTATTATAAGTGAACCACAGTTAGATACTTTTGGCTATGAGTGTTTGTAGCTAAATTCTAGAAACATATAAAGCTATTCTTGTAAAGTATATGGCTCATTCAGGGATGCACATAAAACTGAACCACTATAGTATGCTGATTGATCAATAAAGTTTGTGGCTCCATTTGTAAAATGTGCAGAAATTAAACCATTTCACTATTTGGTTCAGTAAGTTAAGTATATAATGGTTCAAACAGTATATTACACATTTGAAGTCAAGCAAATTGCACGTTGCAATGCAGTCAACCATTAAAGCATTCTATTTCAGTGATTAGCTAAGAATATTAAATTTGAAATAAAATCAGTAATTTGAAAAGAAAATTACACAAAATGCTAATTTGTCACTGAATTTCCTTTATGTTTTCATCTTTTAAAAAACTTTTAATATCTAAGCATTTTTTGATACATGCCTCTCCTTTGAAAGCAATGTGCTTGTTATAGATAGCATGCATTAAAATGTATTTATCACATTTTTTAAATGTATAATATATGTGACAGAAATGCAGGTATACAATATATAAGACTGTTTTATATTAACTGAAGTCAAGCTCTAAAAATCTAGCTATTTACAGGTAGGTTCAAAGCCAGTAATTATTTCCCATGCCAAGGAATGAACATGGTACATTATAGGCTTGTTTTGTCCAAGAAGGTTCAACTTTCAGTTGATTTTATATGTGGTAATGGTTATAAAATAAGTGTCTCTTTTAAGTGAGAGTTTTGGAAATGGTATTTTTGAGGGACTATGGTTCAGTAAATTCAGGACTCCAATTACAGCAACATCTGGAAGCCCTGATGCACATCTCCATTTGGAAACATTTGTAATAAGGTCAAGGTGTCTTATCTTACCAAGCTGTTTGTCAGTGGAATGGTGAGTAACAGATTTAAGGCAAAGAGGATTCAGTTCAATTGAACAGAGTTTTATAATCCTCTGCTACTTGGTCAACACTTGGACATAGAAGAGAAGAATAAACCAAGATCTCTTTTCTCAAGGGGACTACAATCTTTTGGAGAAACTAATCTTACCTACAGAAAATAAAACAATATTCAGAAATAACTATAACATTATAATATATGACAAAGACAACTGGTTCTGTTACTTTTCATAAATGGAGTGAGCTTTGGGAAGTTTGTGGAACTTGTGATATTAGTAGGATTGAGCCAGAAGGGATGAATATGACATTTCTAGATCTTAACCTTTTTCTATCAAGAAAAATGTGAATAATTAAAAATTTATTCAAATTCAGAGATGGCAGAAAAAAATGGTGATGTGAGAAGTGAGGCAGAAACCTTGTCCCAAAACCACATATAACACAAAAATACATCAAATACAACTAACCCTGAAAGAGCAACCTGAAAGAAGACTGCAAGAGATGGCTAACATCTGGAGAAAAGAGAAGACCTCACAGAAAAGGGTAAAGTAGCAAACCTGCACTCTGGTGAGACCTAAGCCCTCCCACGAACCCAGCTCACAGGCATGAGGCAGAGAAATGAAGTAGGGCTGGAATAGAAGCCAAAGTCTGCTAAACACCCACCCCTGGATATCAGCTATGGGAGCACAAACCCACATTACATGGTACTCTGGAGAGTAAAGGGATTGGAAAGCAAAAACAAGCAGAATACTTGGAGAGACTGAGATTTCAGCTGCTTGTGGAGAACAAGTAACCATAGATGGCCACTCCTGGACAAAAAAATGGTGGGCACACTGAAAGACTTCCAAATAGTGAGTGGACTGCTAAAGGGACAGGAATTACACAAAGCTTCATGCTAAGGAGAAAGGAAAGGTGGACAAAATCGTCAAGGCATGATGCAGCCCAGCATGTTGGGAAATTTTAGGAGCTTCATGTGTTCCATCCCCTGGCTGGCAATTCAGCACCAAGGCCCCCAAGTGTGACAGGAAGCCTGCCACAACCATCCTCCTGGCCGACACTGGTCTGCTGACTTGCAGCCTCTCCAGTTGCACCAGGCCAGACAGAAGGTGGCCCCAACTATGGCAGCTACAAGGACATAAGACAGAAGCTTCTCCCTGTATACTCAGCCCAGTGGCCATAGCAGTTGAGTCAGGCACTGCAGAAGGGAAGCAGGAAAGAGCCCTTTGCTCCTGGCAGGCACCAGCTCTGTATACCTGTGACCTCTGCCATCACTCCAGGTGCTAGGCAGCTACAGAGAGTAGAACTTCTGAGCACTAGAGGGCACCTCAAGACAAAGTAATTATGCCACAGAAATCATTAGAAATATGAAATGGCAAAAAAAAAAAAACTTGTACAAACCAAAATCCCTCAAAAATCAGAAAGAGGGCTCAGTGAAACTGACATCACCAATCTTGACAAATATTTCAAAATAAAAATCACAAACATGCTCATGGAGCTACAGAAAAATGTTCAAGATCTCCAGAGGACTTCAAGAGAGAAATAGAAACTGAAAAATAAAGTATCTGAAATGAAACATACAATGGAGATATTTAAAAGCAGATTAGATGAGGTTCAGGGATGGCAAATGAAATAGAAATTACAGAACAGGAAAACAAAGAAGCTGAGGAACACAGAGAAAAAAGAACGCTAGGAATAAAAGATTAGTAAGAGAACTATGTGACAAATCAAAATGTAACATATCTGCATTATAAGGATACCAGAAAAAGAAAAGACAGTAAAAGGGAAAGAAAGTCTCTTTGAGGAAATAATTGCTGAAAACTTCCCCAATCTTGGGAAATATATAGTCTCTCAGGACATGGAAGTACACGTATCTCCCAACACAAAGAACCCAGGAAGACACCACCAAGACATATAATAATTAAAATGGTAAAGACCAAGGATAAAAACAGAGTATTAAAAGCATCTAGAGAGAGAAAAAAGATCACATACAAAGGAAAACCTATCAGGCTATATGACTTCTCAACAGAAACCTTACAGGTGAGAAGGGAGTGGCATGATATATATAATGCAATGAAGCAGAAGGGCATCAAACAAAGAATACTATACCTGGCAAGGGATTAAATAATTCCCAGATAAGCAAAAGGTGAGAGAATTTATGTCCCACAACTGTCTCTACAGTGTATTTTGGAGAGACTGCTATAGATAGAAGTGTTCCTAAGGCTAAATAACTGTCACCATAGGAAATAAAACCACAGTTAAAAAAAAAAAAAGTAGACCAATTAATTACTAAGCAGATGCAAAAGTTATTCAACTACCCCCAAAGTAAGTCAAGGGATAGACAAAGAGTACAGAATATGATACATAATATATAAAGAATGGAGGAGGAGGAAAAAGGAGGACAAAGAAAAAAGAACCTTTAGGTTATGTTTGTAATAGCATACTAAGTCAGTTAAGTTAGACTGTTGGATAGTAAGGAAGTTACCCTTGAAACTTTGGTAACCACAAACCTAAAGCCTGCAATGGCAATAAGTACATACTTATTGATAATCACCCTAAATGTAAATGGTTTGAATGCACCGATCAAAAGACAGAGTCACTGACTGCATAAAAAACAAGATCCATCTATATGCTGCCTATAAGAGACTCACTTCAAACCCAAAGACATGCACCAACTATAACTGAAGGAAAAAGATATTTCATGTAACCAATAAGGAAAAAAATTAGGAGTTGCAGTACTTGTATCAGACAAAATAGACTTCAAAACAAATAAAGTCACAAGAGACAAAGAAGGACACTACATAAAGATAAAGGGGTCAATCCAACAAGAAGATATAACCATTATAAATATCTATGCACCTAACACAGGAGCACCTACATATGTGAAACAAATACTAACAGAATTAAAGGGGGAAATAAATACAATGCATTCATTTTAGGAGACTTCAACTCAACACTCACTCTAAAGGACAGATCAACCAAACAGAAAATAAGTGAGGAGACAGAGGCAGTGAACAACACATTAGAACAGAAGAACCTAACAAACATCTACAGAACACTCCACCCCAAAACAGCAGGATACACATTCTTCTCAAGTGCACATGGAACATTTTCCAGAATAGATCACATACTGGGCCACAAAAAAGAGACTCAGTAAATTCATAGGGATTGAAATTCTACCAACCAGCTTCTCAGACCACAAAGATATGAAACTAGAAATAAACTAGGCAAGGAAAACATAAAAGCCACAAACACATGGACACTTAACAATGTGCACCTAAATAATCAATGAATCAATGACCAAATAAAAACGGATCAAGCAATATATGCAGACAAGTGAAAACGACAAGTCAATACCCCAAAATCTGTGGGATGCAGCAAAGACTGTTCTAAGAGGAAGGTATATTGTAATATAGACTTACGTCAAGAAAAAGGAAAAATCCCAAACGAACAGTCTAAACTCACAATTAATGAATCTATAAAAAGAACAAATGGAGTCCACAGTCAGTAGCAGGAGGGACATAATAAAAATCAGAGCAGAAGGAAATAATAATCAGAGCAGAAGTAAATAAAAATCACTAGACACCACAGAAATACAAAGAATTATGAGAGAATACTATGAAAAATCATATGCTAACAAATTGGATAATCTAGAAGAAATGGACAACTTTCTAGAAAAATACAACCTTCCAAGGCTGACCCAGGAAGAAACAGAAAATCTGAACAGACCAAATACCAGCAATGAAATTGAAATGGTAATCAAAAAACTACCTAAGAACAAAACCGTGTACCAGATGTTTCCACTGCTGAATTTTATCAAACATTTAGTGAAGACCTAATACCCATTCTCCTTAAAGTTTTCCAAAAAGTAGTAGAGGAGGGAATACTGCCAAATTCATTGTATGAAGCCAGCATCACTCTAATACCAAAAGCAGACAAAAACACCACAAAAAAAGAAAATTACAGACCTATATCCCTGATGAACACAGATATAAAAATACTCAACAAATTATTAGCAAACCAAATTCAAAACTACATCAAAAAGATCATCCATCATGATCAGTGGGATTTATTCCAGGGATACAAGAAAGGCAGAATATTAAAAAATCCATCAACATTATCCACCACATCAACAAAAAGAAGGATAAAAACTGCATACGACGAAATTCAACATACATTCATGATAAAAACTCTCAATAAAATGGGTATAGGGGGCAAGTACCTCTACATAATAAAAGCCAAACATGACAAACCCACAGTAAACATCATACTTAACAGCAAAAAGCTGAAAGCTTTTCCTCTAACATTGGAAACAAGACAAGGAGGCTCATTCTCCCCAATTTTATACGGGAGGTCCTATTACAAAGCCACAGTAATCAATTTGGTACAGTCACAAGAACACACCCATAGACCAATGGAACATAATAGAGAGCCCAGATATAAACATACACATATATGGCCAATTAATATATGATAAAGGAGCCATGGGTATTCAAGAGGGAATTGGCAGACTCTTTAACAACTGGTGGTGGCAAAATTGGACAGCTAAATGTTAATGAGTGAAACTGGATTACTGTCTAAGTCCACACACAAAAATAAACTTGAAATGGATCAAAGACCTGAATGTAAGTCATGAAACCATAAAACTCTTAGAAGAAAACATAGGCAAAAATTTCTTGAATATAAACATGAGCAACCTTTTTCCTGGACACATCTCCTTGGGCAAGGGAAACAAAAGCAAAAGTGAACAAATGGGACTACATCAAACTAAAAAGTTTCTGTACAGCAAAGGACACCATCAGCAGAACAAAAAGTCATCCTACAGTATAGGAGAATATATTTGTAAACAATATATCTGATAAGGGGTTAACATCCAAAATATATAAAGAACTCACACGCCTCAACAACCCAAAAGCAAATAACCTGATTAAGAAATGGGTTGAGGATCTGAACAGACACTTCTCCAAAGAGGAAATTCAGATGGCCAACAGGCACATGAAAAGATGCCCTCATTGCTAATTATCAGGAAAACGCAAATTAAAACCACAATGAGACATCACCTCACATCAGTTAGGATGTCCAACATCCAAAAGACAAGAAACAAGTGGTGGTGAGGATGTGGAGAAAGGGGAACCCTCCTACATTGTTGGTGGGAATGTAAATTAGTTCAACCATTGTGGAAAGTAATATGGAGGTTCCTCAAAAAACTAAAAGTAGAAATACCATTTGACCCAGGAATTCCAATCCTAGGAATTTACCCAAGGAAAACAAGATCCCAGATTCAAAAAGTCATATGCACCCCTATGTTTATTGAAACACTATTTACAATAGGCAAGATATGGAAGCAACCTAAGCATCCATCAGGAGATGAATGGATAAAGAAGATGTGGTACATATACACAATGGAATATTACTCAGCCATAAGAAGAAAACATATCCTACCATTTGCAACAACATGGATAGAGCTAGGGGGTATTAGGTGCAGTCAAATAAGCAAAGAGGAGAAAGACAAGTACCATAATTTCACTCATTTGTGGAGTATAAAAATGAAGCAAAACTGAAGGAATAAAACAGCCACAGACTCACAAACTCCAAGAAGGGATTAGCAGTTACCAAAGGGAAGGGGTTGTGAAGAATAGGTGGGGAGGAGGAAGAAGGGGACTAAATGGCATTATGATTAGCACACATAATGTACTGGGGGCATTGGAAAGGCAGTATAGGACAGAGATAAAAAGTAGTGACTCTAGCATCTTATGATGTTGATGGACAGTGACAATGGGGTGTGTTGGGGGTGACTTTATAATATGGGTGAATATAGTAAGCAAAATATTGTTCATGTGTAACTGTCATAAGATTGTATATCAATGATATCTTAATAAAAATAAATAAATTAAAAGGAATTTTCAAATTCAGATTGGTTTAGAAACCTTTTTCCCCTTTCTACATATCCTGTGATGGAAATTGACTTTAGTAATTCACCTAGACAGCTTGAAACATCTCAGCCCACCATGTTGCCTGCAATATGTTGCAGAAAGTTAGCAGTTAAATTTGGTTAGGTAAAATATGCCCAGTAACTTGACGATAGATGGCTTGGATTTAATCTGCTTTCAATTGTATTTTGCTATAGGTTAATAGGAAGAATAAGGATATAATAATTGAAGTATTTTAGAAATTAGATTTGTTTTTTAACAGGGTTTCAGGAAGAAAGAGATTACTGATAGATTACTTAGTTCTTGAATAATCCAGGCCCGAGTTTATGGTGAACTAGAACTAGATGAATACTAATAGAAATTTCTTTCTATTAATATAATTAATTAATATAATAGAGTCTTAATTTAAGAGGACTTTTGACAGGACTTGATGGCATAGTATGGAAAAGCATAGATTCTGATGTGATTTTTCAACACTCAATTTTGAAATTAATTTTTGAGATTTATGTAGGGAGAAATGAAATGTTTTAGGAAATGCAGGATTGGGATTGGGAAATAGAAGGAGGTGACCCATATTAGAGGCATCTGCAAAGAGGTGATGCATTTGTCCTTGATAATGTATATGGAGGCAAGCGTTAGAAGACTGAGAAATTAAATTCAAGGTATGACCAATTTGGGCAAGATTACAGGAATGGAATAGAAGTAATAAGACTGAAAAATGTCAGGCATAGAGGAAAAGGACAGCTAGGAGGATGACATGTCATGAATGCCAAGATAAATTATTTTTAATTACTTAGTAATTAAAAGCATTATCATATCAGTAGATATAGCATAGTTATATCAGCACATATATAAATAAACCTGTAGTTATATCTGGGTGTATATATGTATGTCTATGTATATATATCAGTAGATAAAATTTCTTATCAGAATTTTAAAATTTTATATTTTCCTGTTCCTGTATATTTTCCTCAACACAAATATTTGTATATATTTGTATGTATATGTGTGTATGTAAGAGAATTTAGAAGGGATGAAAAATAAGGGAAAGGAGACAGTTTTGATCAGTAGCATTTGCTATAAACAGAATCTGAGAGTAGAACTAAACTGATAAGGCCCAAGAATGAATTCTGTTTCATGAATGGGAAACCAGGAATGTTTTAAAATGAGGGGAAAAAGCATTAATAAAATTATGTAACATATATTGATTTAATGCCTATCATGTGACCTGAATAATTACAGTTGAAGAGGAGCAGAGTGGTGAGCAAGATAAGCATGGTTATTGCCTTTATGGAACTTACATTCTAATAGATCTAATCAATAAATAATTAGGCAAATAAATAACACAATGTTATGTAGAAATAACATGAAGAAAATGTATTATTGGATGGGAATGGCATTTTTAATTATACAGTAATAAGGAGTCTCTTGGAGGAAATGACATCTGAGCAGAAATTTGAATGATAGGAAGGATTTATAATGTTTTAGGTCGAGCAAATAGCAAATAATAGCTCTTCAAAACTACCATTTTTTTTCAGAAATTTGGTATATAGTATCAGAGTGTAAAGTATGAAAATGAGGTCACAGTGGGTATATAAGAGTCCATATTATATGGGATCATGTGGAACTTTATAGGAAATCTTCTAAATGTTATAATGGCCATTTGGTTTTATACATGGTAATGATATCTGTTTCTTTCGTTTTAGTTTTATAAAGCTCACCTTTGGTATTTTACAATTATTTATGGGTGTAAGAACGGAAATAGGGAAATTGGAGTACTCTGTGTGAGAGGTGGTAGCTTGAAAACAAGACTGCTATGTACAATAATAGTATGTAATGGCTGATTACATTGCTATGGTTTGTAAGAGAAAAAAAGAACAATAGCTAGATTCAGGATTGTGGGTAAAATTGCAATATTTGTAGAATCTCTTGCCTGGCTTTAGTGCATCTGTATATCAATAAGTGGTTCCAAGGGGTGGAGAGAGTTAGTCCCTCTCCATATCAATAGTTCATTACATGGTAAGTGATGGTTGATCTGGACCAGAGAGGTAGGGTGGAGCTCTCTTCTGCTGTGGCCTGGTCAAGAGGGAGACAGAATGACTGCTTGTAAGAAATAAACAATTTTATTTCTCCCTTTGACTGATTTTGGTTTCAAAGGTATTTTTGCCCCAGAATTTTCCCCCAGAGTTACAAGGATATATTTGGGAAATATATCCAATATGGGACTCGTAGATAAATATGATGTGGGGATTAAAATAAACAGAAGAATTAATGATGATTTTCAAGTTTGATTAGTGATGTAAACAAGTGGGTGAATGATGTAGCTAATAACTTATGCCGGCAAGACTTGGTGAGGCAATATTTGGTTTGGGACAGGAAGAGGGAAGCTAGCATAATAAGAAAAGTTAAATTTAACTACTGAGTACTAAAGGGAATATTATCAACCAAGAAGCTCAACACATGATCTGAGACCTCTCAGTATTTGAAATGTGAACACAGAGGTAATAGACATAGAAGCTATATAATGCACAGGACAAGAATATATAACATAGCAAGAAATTGTGAATAAAAAAGAGAAAGGTCAAGGACTGAAATCCTGCAGCTCAGATGGGGAAAAGAAAAGGTGAATGCAAAGGTGTATCAGATGCTAATTAAAGAAAATATGTCAAGGGACAAGTAGTGGTCAACTATGCTTAAATTTGGCCAGGCATTATCACAAGATGGAGACTAAGAAGAAATCATTTGATTTGGCAAGGCCAGGGACTTACACAACCTTAATGTTAACTAGAAAATAGATATAAGGGTGTGGAAGGAGAATAAGGCCAGTAAAGTCCACTAGAAGGGGCTCAAAGAGTTAACCAGATAAAACTAGAGAGCCAGAAAAGATTCACAGAGTTAATGAGTTAATCAGCTAAAGCTCCAAAGGCCAGGAGCAACTTGGAATGTCCAGATAGTCCCAAGATAAGGAAAGCATCTGAGCAATTGTGTTAATTAGGTCATGCCATTGTAAGATTTACCTTAGACTGCTAAAAGGCCCAGTTTACACTGATTTTTTTTCCCTCCTCCTCCAGCCCCTCATCAAATAATTTGTAACCAGGGCAGGAGACAAGCATCATAATTAATTGTCCAAAAAAGCCCAGATATAAACAGTATACTAAGAACAGGAAAGATTCCATCTTAAAGCTAAGATTGCATTTTAAAACCCAGGAAGTTAGGAAGTAAGATTCTTAACATATTCTTTAGCAAACAGGCAATAACTCAGCCCACCTTGGGGGCAGGGCAGGCAGTCTTGATTGATATGTTCTCAGAGGGAAGTTGCTATCCTGGGTAGGAACTGGATCAGTAAATTTCTTGTGTTAAGTTAATTTTGCAGATTTACCTGGATGACTGATAAGAGAAGAGAAGAGACTTAATGTCTCTCACCAGAGATAAACATCTTGAGACCCTTGACAAGTTTATACCCACTGGCCCTTTGAAAAATCCTTATAAAAGGGAACCCCCAACTTTTCAGTAAGCCTTTTCTCTGAGGTTGCCCACACTCCCCTTTATAAGGCCTTAAATAAATTTCTCACTGCTCAAATTACACTTTGTCTCTGTGCTTTTCCAGTGGCAAGTGTCTTTGCTATTTTGCTGTTTCATTCTAATTCTCCAGATTTAAGTTCAAATCTTCACTCTCTCTGTCCTATTTCAGGTACGTAAAGAAGGGCTGCTGAGAGCTCAGATCTTGGTTTGCAAGTTACCATTGCCTTGGTGACCCAGACAGAATTGCAGCTAAATGGCCATGCTCTTTAGTAGCTTCCCTGAAAGTCTCTTTTCTTTGCCTCCGGGAAGTTCATAGAACATAATCTGACTCCGTCCATTGCTCTGTGGCTCCCCCAAATCCTCGGAAGGTAGGGACTCAGATGCCATGCCGTGTACATCCAAGCATACACTGGATGCCAGGTGACACTGGCTTAAGGAGTTAGCAGGTGATGTGCCCCATGCTGATCAGCAGTTCAATGAACTTCCTTTATCACTCTGTATGGGTAAAACTGAAATGTTTCCAAAATCTCTCATCTGGTCTTAGTTCATCTCCATACCAATAGGTGTTTCTAAGGGGCAGAGAGAAGTATGCCATCTCCGTATCAATAGGTAATTACAAGGATGATGGAGGGCTTACCTGGATGGGAGGGGTTGTGTGGGGTCCCTTCCTCTGTAGCTAGGTCATGAGAGATATGGGAGAGCTGAAGTGGGCGACTGCTTGTAAGAAACAAATGGGTTTCTCCCACTTTATTTCTCCCTTTGACTGATTTCGGTCTCAATGGTATTTTGCCCTGGGATTTTCCCCTTGGAGTTACACTCTGGTCTTCCTTTCTCTCTGCTGTCTGCAAAGCAGCTGTCATTCCCTGATACTCACACTTTAATGATTTCCTTCTTCAACTCATACTCTGACTTCCCTGCAACTCTGAACCAAATTCCTCCCTAACATCACTATCAATTAGATGGTGGGAGATTGGTTGGAGTAAATTAGGGATAAAAGGAGACTAGGACCTGGAGACAACAGTATACACATTTTTTTTAAGTTGCTAGAAAAAGGTGAAAAAAGATATACGAACTAGAGAAGGATGTATAAATTTTTGAAAGATGGCCAACAGTTTAGTTGTTTTTAGGTCAATGCATATAATCCAATAGAGTGTGAAAAATTGATGGTGCTGGAAAGCTAAGAAATCTTGGCAGGTGAAACAATGTTTGATTGGGACACTGTGGGATCCAAAGCACAAATGGAGTATGGCTTACCCTTAAAGCTTGTTCAGAATTGTTCCTCCATTTTCTCTGAAAGGAGTCTGAGGATACTGATAGTATAGACATTAGGGGAGTCCTCGTTTCCATGGTGGTAAAATAAAGTAGTTACAGTCTGATTATTTCCATTTTCTCACTAAATATGCAAAGGCAATAGAGTAGGGGACAAAGAGGCAGGAGGAGAGGGGCTACAAAGGGGAGATAGGGATGCTCATAAGCAAAGAAGGGACTGCCTGCTGAAATTGCCACATTATTCTGGAGAAGAAATAGAACTGAAAACAATTTTTTACTAAAATAAAACAGTACTTTAATACATTAATAAATTGATCGGACAAAATTTCACATTTCCTCTTTCAAAATCCACATTTCCATGCAGTTTAAGGCATTAAGCCAATTTATACAATCTTTCAAAAAAAGATTAGTTTTTACTTGTAGCTGACTTCATTAAAATGTTCTTCGTAACCATTTGGAAGGCAAACCTCTAGGTAATATTGCAGGATGTTAAAGTCATTTAAATACAAATGACATATGCCATATTTGCATTTAACAAGTTAACTCAGGTCCATCCTACCTATAGTGCTTTTAAAATGTTACAGAAAGTAGAGATAAGCAAAATCTTGTTAAGTATTGCACTTAAAGTCTCAAAATGTAATATGAAATGTGGAAAGACAAATGCCTCTGCGTAGATCTCTGCAGGAATTTTGGGCTGAAATCCACATTTGTAACTGATCTGTGTACTGTGTTTTGTCTAATGAACAGATTCTTGGTAAAGACTTTGGACTTGTTAGCTTCTCTCCTATTGAAAAAAATCTGCCTTTGGGGTAACTGGATGGTCCACAAACACTATCACTCAAGATAAAATCTTTAGATAGTTAAGAAACAAGAAAAACAATGAAATAGTGTACCTGGCTATGCTCATCCTTCCATGAAACTAATCAAAATTCCTCAGGCTTTAAGTAAACAGCATGAGGCAGCCCAATTAATTCAACATATGCCCCATAAGGACTTGCCAAATTCATGGCTATGACACATGAAATGCAATTGGTGTGAAATGGAATATCTTGTATTCTTTCATAATCTACTGTTTTAAGGCTAGCCTCTCCTCATAGTGGCATCCTACTGAGGCGTGAAGTTGTGGACATGAGTATAAATAGGGAAGAAGTCTGGGCACAGCCTGTATGTGAGACCATTCTTGAGCACTATTGTTTGTGGGATGTTAAAAGCCTATCTCTCATGCAAACATTTGATGTCCCAGTTGGATAGCTGCTACTGATACTCCTAGAATCACTATTTCACATCTCTGCGTTAGTATGCATTTGTTCATTGTATCCACTGGAAGCCACTATCAAAATGTTAACATGTTCACCAGCAACACTATTGTACAAATTGCACCCTTACATATTTAACTATGTTTGGAGGAAATGGGACTATGAGGATCATGATTTTAAAAGATAATTATTTGTAGAAGTTCCCTGAAATGGCTACTTATAATTTCTAAAGTTGTAACAAGTTTAGAAACCTCTGTCTATAAAAGATCAAATCTAAGATTGTACATTTTTGTAAATCATAATGAAAAATAAAGTTTAGGCTGAAATCCAAAGGTATGTGTCTTAACTCCCTACTTAGATTTTTCTGTTGCCTGCTTGAAGTCACTTCTCTGTTGTATTAGCAACAAAAGAAATTTTGAACTGCAGAAAGTCAAAAGCAAATACAGTCTGCCTCTCATTTCTGCATAGCCTCACCTACAAATTCAATTTCACTGCTGGGAAATATTATATATCATGTATATATTTAACCTCTGAAGACGGATTTTTAGATGTGTCACTGAAACAATTTAAGTAGCCTGAGAAATATGACAAACAAGGTTTATGTAAAAATCCAAACTATAAAAGAAAGCAATTCCTAGGCTTGCCAATATAGAAAGAAAAAATCTTCATGACCTGAAAAAGATACTAGAAAAAAAATTCATTCTCACCCTAGTAAATCTAAATATGAATTGCCTTATGCTATTCCCTCACTACACAGGTTGCTCCTTAAACATTACATCCCATGCAGGCCATATACATCAAAACCAAACTGAATAAAGGAGAAAGTATTCATAAACTAAATAACTTCCCACTGTAAATTCCAAAAGCACACTATGTCTTTTTTGTTTATTACTATACTCTGACATGTAAGACAGTAACTATCATTTATCTTATTTGCTATATGATAAAACAGTTCTTGAATGAGTGCATGAATGAATGACTCTTATTTCACACTTAATCCTCACAATAAGATTTTTTCTCAAAAACAGAATGACAATTTTTATAATTGCATCACTATAAAAACTAAGATTTACCAAAGTTAAAAGCCATGACCAAAATCATACAATTAGTATCTGATTCCAAGTCGTTTTCCTTGTGTCAAGCTATAGCAGCCATTGACTCCATGGTGAGTATGTTTCTAAATTCTTACATTAACTGAGAACTTACTTTACCTAAAGAACCCCCCTAAGGACTTTCAATATGCTGATTCATTTATGTATTATTAAAACTTACATATTGACATTATTTTTATACCATTACATAAATGGTCATACTGAATCACAGAAAAATAACATAACATGGACAAAAAAAGTATACTTTTTTTGGGTGAACAGTAAAGCATTTAAAGAATGTGTTTCTATTGAAAGTTATTTTCATTAGAATCAGCATTTTAGTTTTGTATACTGTCCTAACACTAGCAACTAGAACTGTACCTGGTTTGTTGTGAACACTTAAATTTTATTAATGAATTAGTCTATTGCTCCTAAATCTTCCATCTAATTTTGGAAGGTATTTGCCAGACTTCTGCTAAGTGGAAACAGGCATATAAGAAATAAGAAAACATTAGCTAGACTTTGGAATCAGAAACCTGGATTAAAGTGCCTCTAATCAGACACCTGGATTAAAGTGTCTCTCACTTCCAAGTCATGTGAATTTGGACTGGTTTCCTCTCTGTGAACTAGGGCAGCCATTATTTATAAGAAGGTAAAATGAGAATCAAATGGCATAATGTAAGTAAGGAACATTCTCAAACTAATGTCTGGTACTCAATTATCTGATGAATGGAAGGATAGGTTAAGGACAGGAGAAACATGTGCTAGAATGAAGGCTCTTTTCATAGATTTAGTTAATCGTATTACCAACCAATCAAAATAACTAAATTCATCAGAGTAGTAGGCTCTGTTACAAATAACACCAACTGGAATCCACAGCATTCCTTTTGTGAATTTATTATTTCCCCTTGTGCCTAGAACAAGCATTTACCTTAATGAACAGCCCTGTAATTTCAGTTAATCGTATTGTATTAACTGTGTGTAAACTGAATTAAGAGTTTAATTAGCTCCTGTATTTAAGAGAAGTGTATATTAGCCAAAATAAGAAGTCACCTTGTTCTCAACTGGGATTATCATAAAAATAAGTTTATCCTTTTAATCAACCCTCTCTTTTCACACTACACAAAATTTGTATTAGGAAACTCTGTAGAGAGGTTTTCCCAAATAATGTAGAAGGAGGTGTTGTCTGGCTTTCCTAAAAAAAAAAAATCTCTAGCAATGTCCTTTTACATGTTTATTCATATAAATGTTTTTCTTATTCCAGAAAGTCAAACAATGATTATGTTGCAAAATCCTTATGAGTTCCTGTCATCTTATTTAGGTAAACACATCTAAAACAATATCTAAATCCAGAGAGTAAGATTGCCATACTTAAGACAAGTTGGATGGTGATATAGGTTTTTTGTTTGTTTTTTAAGTGTAAAAGAGAGAGAGAGTTTGAAACATGTTACTATATGGATTGACAATGAAAAATATGCTGGACTCTAAAATACTGTTGAAATATAGCCATTCAATTGTCATGCACTACTTTCTAGTTTTTTATTTTATTTTATTTTATTTTTTTATTTTTATTTATTTTTTTTTTTGAGAGGGCATCTCTCATATTTATTGATCAAATGGTTGTTAACAACAATAAAATTCTGTATAGGGGACTCAATGCACAATCATTAATCAACCCCAAGCCTAATTCTCAACAGTCTCCAATCTTCTGAAGCATAACGAACAAGTTCTTACATGGTGAACAAGTTCTTACATAGTAAGTAAGTTCTCACATGGTGAACAGTGCAAGGGCAGTCATATCACAGAAACTTACAGTTTTGATCATGCATCATGAACTATAAACAAGTCAGATATGATTATTCATTTGATTTTTATACTTGATTTATATGGGAATCCCACATTTCTCCCTTATTATTATTATCATTATTTTAATAAAATGTTGAAATGGTAGGTAGATGCAAGATACAGGTAGAAAACATAATTTAGTGCTGTAAGAGGGCAAATGTAGATGATCAGGAATTTTTAAAAGTTATTTTAAGCTATCTTATATTTTGACCTTTTTGTTTTTTAAACTGATTTTGGATTAACTGGATAACTATATGGCTGGCCTGTATAATATCATGCATTAAAAGCACTTTTATATTTATACTCTCACCTTAAAGTATAAATTAAGTATCATAAAAGCAATAATAGAGAAACAGAAGTGGTACTATTTGTATTAACTTCTTAGTAATGATTTAATTGCTGTATTCTTACAAATACCCTTTGCATTATCATAACCCTTGGAGTTATGATTTTACATTTAACAATTTTGTTGGTGATGTTCGGTAGGCTTTAAAAAAATGCACCTTATTATTAAAGTATTTTTAGGTGCACAGCAAAGTGAGCAGAAAGTACAGTGATTTCCCATGTTTTTTGCCTCCACACATGCACAACCTCCATTATCAACATCCTCCCAGCAGAGTGTACATTTATTACAAATGAACCTACGGTGACACTCCATTATCACTTACATGCCATAGTTCACTCTTACTGTTGTAGAATTATGATTATGGGCTTTGGCAAATGTCTAATGACATGTATTTACCATTACAGCATCACAGAGGACATTAGGCAGAGCTGTAGAAATTCTCTGTAGTCTGCTTACTTACCCCTCCTTGCCTCCTGGCCACTGGTGACCACTTATCTCTCTACTGCCTCCATAGTTTTGCCTTTTTGAGAATGTCATATGTTGGAATCATACAGCCTTTATGAATTAGCTGCTTGTACTTAGTAATATGTATGTATTTAAGGTCCCTTCATGTCTTCTAAGAGCTTAATATCTCATCTCATTTATTTTTAGTGCTGAATAATATTCTGTGGTCTGGATGTACCACAGTTTATTTAAGCATTCACTTCCTGAAAGACATGTTGGTTGGTTCAAAGTTTTGCCAGTTATGAAGAATGTTCCCGTAAATATCTGTGTGCAGTTTTTGGTATGGACATAGTTTTCAACTTCTTTGAGTAAATACTAAGGAGCATGATTGCTGGATCATGTAGTAAGAGCTTATTTAGTTTTGTAAGAAGCGTCTAAACTGTCTTTCAGAGATGATGTACCATTGTTTGTTCCCACCAGCAATGAATAAGTGTTATTTTGCTGCACATTCCCATCAGCATTTGGTGTTGTTAGTGATCATAGTATTATCATTTTATTTACAAGATGGAATGAAGTGGGTAATTTGCTGAAGTTCTAACAGATTTTTTGTGGTAAAAACTTTGACATAATAATGTCTGTTTCCTCATTCCCTGCAACGCAGCATGCACACACAAATACACAATCACATCCCAAAATAACAAAAAATTAAAAATACAGATTAATATGATACAATGGATCTATTCTGATAATCTCCAAAATGTTTTCAATAAACTGATACCTTAAAATAAAAGACATATTATAATTTACTTTAAACATATATTTATAATCACATTATCATATTGTTTTATTTAGTGCTGGTAAGGATTCTTCATAAGTGAACTTTCATATACTTTAGGAGGGACATGTGAACAGAACTTCCTCTCATATTCTAGGGCATGAGACTATAGCTTTTACAAGGGCTTTCTCTACTTTCCTTTAAATAATTTAATACTACCTATCAAGATAATAAATATGGCAAACATTTCTACTTTGTGGTAGCAATTTTCAGGGGTATATAAGAATATTTATTGTCACATTATTTTACATTCAAGAAATTACAAACAAAAGTATTTTTCAATAAATAGTAAAATAAACTAAAGTAAATAAATAAAAAGAACAGTACACAGTTATCTAAAAATGAATTTACCTTTCACTGTTACTTGGAAAATCACTGACATGTTAATTTTTTAAAAATACATTTTCACAGAAAATGCTTATATAACTACTCCATTTAAGTAAAAAAAAAAAAGGGAGAGGAAAAATGTTCATATTATTACATGTCAAATTATTAACAATGGTTACTTCCAAGGAAATGAGTATATGGGAGAGAATGGTGATGAAGATGTTCACCTTTTACTGTATGTCTTTCTACATTTCTTGAATATTTTACAGTGAAAACTTTTTTTGTACTAGTGTGAATAAAACATAGAACACAAGTTTTAAAATAACACTTAAGTTTTGGTTTAGCAATGACTTTAAGATTCATGATTTATAAGTCATTGAGATACAATTTAATACATATTTGGCATAAGATTTGCAGATTCAAACCTAGTGGTCTCAAAATAGTCCAACACACTTTATTGCAGTAAAAGTTTTTCATAGTAACTAGTCACCAGGATCTGATTTTTTTCCTGCCTAATGTGGAAAGAAAAAAGTGGAGAAGACAGAAAATACACCAAAGAAACTATTTAAAAATAATTTCTCTAATTAAAATGTCAGATTCCTTCATGAGTTAAATCATTGCTTTTTGCTAAGGAGGAAAGAAAAAATATTAATCTCATGGTTGAAAAAAGATGCATACATTTAGAAAGTTGCTTTTCCTCTCTAAGCAGGGGAATATGTTCTTATATGGTGAAGAGAAAAGGACTATGTACAGTGAACAACAATAAACACTACTATATAGTACTGTTAAAATATTCATACTTTCCAAAATAATCTGCAAATTCAATGTAGTTCCTACCAAAATGTCCAAGGCATTTTTTACAGAACTTGAACAAATAATTCTAAAAGTTGTATGAAATTGCAAGACACTGAATAATCAAAGCAGTCTTAAGTAAGAACAAAGCTGGGGATATCATACTCCTAGATTTCAAACTATACTACAAAGCTATAGTAATCAAAACAGCCCTGACACAAAACTAGATACATAAATCAGTGGAACAGAATAGAAAGCCCAGAAATAAACCCATGTTTATATGGTCAGTTAATTAATGACAAAGGAGACACAAATATATTATGGATAAAAGAAGACAGTCTCTTCAATAAATGGTTCTAGGACATCTGGACAGCCACATGCAAAATAATAAAACTGGGCTGCTTTCTTATACCACATACAAAAATAAACTCAAAGTGGATTCAAGACTTAAATATAGGACCTGAAACCATAAAATTCCTAGAAGAAATATAGGTAGGAAGCTTGTTGACACAGGTCCTAGCAATATTTTTTTGAACCTCAGTTTCCTCAGACAAGGGCAACAAAAGCAAAACTAAACAAATTGAACTATATCAAATTAAAAATGAAACAATCAAAAACAAAGGAAAAGGCAACCTACTGAATGTGAGATGATATTTACAAACGATATATCCAATAAGGGCTTAATATCCAAAATATATAAAGAACTTGCAAAACTCAATATCAGAAAAGAAAATCTGATTAAAAAATGGGCAGAGGACCTGCTGAATAGACATTTTTCCAGAGACAACATAGAGATGGCCAACAGGTACATGGAAAGACATGCCACATTGCTAATCATTAGGGAAATATAAATCAAAACCATTATGAGCTACCAATTCACTCCTGTCAAAATGGCTATTACCAAAAGACAAGAAATAACATGTTAGCAAGGATGTAAAGAAAAGGAAACCCTTACATATGTTGCTGGGAATGTAAATTGATGAAGCTACTATGGAAAACAATATGGACATACTTCAAATATTAATAGAACTACCATATGATCCAGCAATTCCACTCTAGGTATTTATCTGAAGAAAACAAACTAATTCAAAAAGACATATGTGCCCTTATATTCATTGCATAATTATTTACAATTGCCACAATATGAAAGGAACCTAAATGCCTTTTGATAGATGAAGAGATAAGAAAATGTGGTATGTATGTGTGTATATATACACATACAATGGATTATTACTCAGCCATAGAAAAGAATGAAATCTTGCCATTTGCCAGCAACATGGATTGACCTAATGGTATTATGCTAAGTGAAATAAATCAGAGAAAAACAAATACTATATGATTACATGTGGAACCTAAACAACAAGATAAATGAACAAACAAAGCAGACACAGACTCATAGATTCCCGGAACAAATTAATGGTTGCTGGAGTGGAAGGGAGTAGTAGAATGGATGCAATAGGTGTAGGGGATTAAGACGTACAATCTTCCAGTTAAAAAATAAGTAAGACATGGGGATATAATGTACAGCGCATTGGGAATGTAGTAAAAGATATTGTAACAACACTTTGTATGCTGACAAGATTGTAACTAGACTTACTGTGGTGACCATTTCACAATATATGTAAATATCCAATCACTATGATGTATACCTGAAGGTAATACAATATCGTTGCCAATTATTCTTCAATTAAAAGAAAATAAATAAAGAAATAAACACTACAAGGGTGTTTTAAAATAATTTTGCCATTTTGCTGTCAGGTACTTTCACATTTAATTAAAAGGAATACTAATGAACCACACAGTTTGCATCTTATAGCTCCAGGTACTTTCAAGTAAATATGGAGACAACTGGGAAGAAAATGAGTTGTTTTGACTGTCAGGTTCAGACAGGTTGAAGCAGTGATCATCCCCCTGTACTCATCAGCACAGACATTTTTCTGATTTTGCCACACACTATGGAAATGGGTGTATGTACTTTGACTCCAGGTCTCTAACTTCTTCAAGTGTACAGGTTTACCTAAACTCTAATTTTTTGGAATCCTATGAATTATCTGTTCCACAAGAGATGGAACTTTTCACTAATTTTGAGATTCACTAATTTTTCAAATATGAACTAAGTGCTTTATATTAAAAAAATCCATTGCTTCTACAGGAAATACAAATAAAAATCTATTATTTCTACAGGAGCTGTTCTGACAGGAATGATGTGAGGAATTGACAGTATATAGCTCATAAAATCCTATAAGCAATACCATTAACAGGATTGCATCTAGCCCTATCATAGGGAAATGATCTCTGCTATCTCAAAGCCAAGAATAAAATTAAACCATGAGCTTGAGGAAATGAATATGCCTGTGTACTTATATATTGTTCCTTCTATAAGAGAAGCATGTAAGTCTAGTAGAGAAACTAACAATTATCCTGAAGCTCATGCCATTTAGAGGACCAATTAAATGATTTTTCTGAATCAATTTCTCAGTGAAGAAAAGAGCAAGGGGTGAAAACAAAAACACTCAGGGATAATTTTCCATGAATACACTTAAGTTTAAATGAATATCTTAAAAATTCTTATGCTGCCTTTAATGTTAACTCATTCCACAGCTCAGAGATTGAATATTTTCAAACAAGAATTCAAACTAAGACTCAGAAGACAGAATGAGGTTGGGTGGACAAGGACACTAAGAGAAAAAGGAAGTTTTGTATACTCCCACCTTTTTCATTTTCTTGGATGGACTTTCCTTCTCACACACAATTCCTCCTCACCACAGTCCAGCTAGCACATTATATTTTGCAAGATTTAGTTCAGTTATTATTTTTACAATTCCTAAAATACTCCAAACATATCTTTGCCATGGTACTTAACAGAAGTCTACTAAAATGATCTGTTATATTCCTGTGTTCCCTACTAGACTATAAAACTGAACAGTGAAGGCAGAAATCTTCTTTAGTCATCTTTAAAGGACTATGAAGAATAGTGCATAGTACCTAGTGATACTATTTCCAACGTTAAATAAAAACTGTAAAATTATGTTCCAGACATTTTGCACATAGCATATTATATAAGCTCATTTTAATCCAGAATCAGGTAGCTTTCATTTTCCTGTAGAAAATTATGCTAAGATTAATCAATTCTTTTGTTGTTTACACAGCTAGTAAGCAGTTGATCAAAGGATTTGAAACTTTGATACATCATTCCAAAAAAGTGCCATGTCTATTACAACATCATGCTGCACTGCTCAAAAGGAAAAATTAATAATGTACCCCTTCATTGTACTGTAATCCTGTAGTGACCATTTATTATTAATATTGGTTCCATTTGACTTGACAGGTGTCTTAATACTAGAATTAAAAAGCTATTGTCAATCCTACTGTAAAGTTGTTAGGCTGTATGACTGGTAGAATTGTCATGAAATCTACAAAGCAGGTTGTGCGTATGTCAGCATAACAAGAAAAATTAGCTAAAACCCACTAAATTATTATCACAGTTTGGAAAATGTACTCACTATGCTCATATAGGCTTCCGGTTAGAACTTCCCTTGTATTCTAGTCACCTGATTTTCACTTACGGAGAGATGTAGAGAGATTAATTTACTATTCTGAAGAGAGGTGGTTATCCTCATGTTTAAAGAAAAGAATGAAAAGAAAATACTACTGAATAAACATAAAATCTATTATATTTTTAGAATATTCACATACAATTTGAAGCAGGGATTTGGAAAATATAGGAATCCAGGTTCAATAATGAGTTCGTTACCTGCAAAAGTTAACACAGCCACACACACACATATATGGATTTCCTTGTAAAGTTAATACAGTGTGTTTGTGTGTATGTGCATATCCAGACAGTCTCCCTGATACACATGGAACTAATTATCTACGAACTTCCTCTTTTTGTTAGAAAACTTCCAAGAATATCCCTTCCTGGCATGTCCGCTGAGCCATAACTTGCATGTGTGATTAACCATGACAGGTGCTGAAATCTCAACTTGCCTAAGACATCTGAAATAGTTTCCTCTCCCCCAATAATGATGATTTAAAAGACCCCAATAATATCAAAGATACAGTAGGTGTTTATGATACATGCAATTGGCAGAACAGCAAAGTGCTGAGTAGAGTGGGTTTTCTTGTCATTAAAACCAGGTAGAAAGAATACCTAGTCTGTATACTTTCCACATATATTTAAGAGGAAATAATATATTTTTTCTAGCACATTTGCCTTCTGGTTAGTCTAGATATCCTTTTCAGTGGGAACTAAGCTTAACAGGAAGCATAGGATGTCCCATTCTCCTAGGTTTCTTTCATTGTCTTGTTTTATTCATTCACCAACCAGGTGGGAAGCTGTTTGCTCCTCTCTCCTGCTTTTGCCCACATAACTTTACTCTTGAGTGAAATTAAGAGTGTGCCAGTCACTTTTTCCTATAACATATACTAGAACTCTATGAACTTAATAAATATATAGTCTCACTTTCTTCTATTTTTCCATTTTTTATCACATTTTTACAATATTTATATTGAATTATCAGTGTTTTTACAGTTGACACTTAACCATTCTAATATATTCTGGGTCCTTCCATAATGTATTTTTGTCCAATTTGTTCATTTGGCATTTTACAAATTGGTTATTGGCAATTTTCAAATCATATAATTCATAACATTTATATATTCTGAATGTTAGTTTCATTGGTTATGCTTTTGCTAACATCCTCTCGCTGCTTATGACTTATGTTTTCACTTTCATTTTAATGTCTCTTGACAACTAGAAGTTCTTAAATATAATATTGTTGAATTTATCAATTATACCATGTATGGTTTATGCTCTTTTCACCTTATTTAAGAAATAAATATTATTTTCTAATATCTGTCACAAATATATTAATATATTCTCCTATAGTGTCTTCTAGGTGTGCTATAGTTTTGTCTTTTCCATGAATATCTCTAATCCACACAAAAATGATTTATTTCCCAGCACTATCTTCCCCTCTGATCTATGCTCAAGCACTACTATTCACCGATCTTCATAAGAGTTTAGTTTGTTTCTACACATTCCACTCTATTCATTGAACTTTTTACTTATACATAAAACAATTCCACTTAGATATAATTACTATATCTGTATGTTAAGTCTTGAAATCTAGAAAGGTATTTCCTTCTTTTTGTTCTTTTCAAAAGAGTGTTTTATTTACTCTGAATTTCTTTAAACAGTTTTGAATCAAGTTGACAAAAATCTATGAAAAGTCCATTGTGATTCAACTGAAATTCCATTGAATCTCTTTAAGGAGAGTGGATAACTACTATGATATTCTTTATTTCTACCCCAAAAGTAGGTATATAATTTTAAATATCTTTCCTTTAGTGTTTTCAATGAAGGTTTATGATTTTTTCATGATACTTATTCCTAGGCACATCATAGTATTTCTGCTATGTTAAATGATACCCATTTAAGTATAAATTGTAATAGCAGCTGATAAGAAAAAAGTTTTTTAATGAATTAATTTTGCAGCTAGCAACCTAACAAAATATTCACATTAATTCTAAAAATTTGTGGATTCTTCTGGGCTTTCTGCATATCATGCAAATAATGGAATTGTAATTTCTTGTTTAACAAAATTCATGTTTTTTTCTTACAAACTCTCAAGATTCTCAAATATAGTGTGAAGTAGAAGTAGTGATAACAGGCGACCTTGAGTTGTTCTGGATTGTGAAGAGATGTTTTCAACATTTCATCATTAAATATGGTATTATTGAAAATAATTTTGTATGGTGGAATACATGAACTTCATGATTTTAAGGAATCTTCATAATAGTCCTCGTTTGGAGATTTTTTATTAATCATGAATGGATATTTAAATTAATCATTTAAAATTTTTGAGTTTATCATACTTTCTTCTCCTTTTTTTAATGCAGTGAATTACTTCAATCAATTTTCTAACATTACACCAACCTTGCCTTCTGGAAATAAATACAAGTACATATTTTCTTTATCACTTCTGGATTCCATGTGTTTATAATCTGATTAGGAATTTTAGTTTCTTGCATGTATTTGGTAATTTATCAAATTTATATTTGCCTCAAAGTGTCAGGGAAAATTCACTATTTTATTATTCTCAGGATTATTTGTTGTATGATTGGACTATTTCCTTATACAATACATATTATATAAATTATCTACCAAGGTTTCTAGTCCTGGTATGGTCCTTAGGAAAACTTTACTACTACCCTTAGTTGTTACAGAATATAGGTGTCCTTTACTCCTTTAGTTGAGCATATTGTATTTTTTTTTGAAATATACATATCTATATACTGATGTAGATGCTATATTCCAAAAACTGTATAATATTTTTCATAATAATTATTCACATGTTTAATTTTTTTAGAATCTTTGACTATATTCTCATTTTCATTTCTATTATAATTTATTTGTGCCTTCTCTCTTTGGTATAGTTCAATTTCTAGATGTTCCCAAATTTTTCATTATTTAGAACTACTGCTTTTTGACCTCCTCAATAATCATTACTATAACTTTACTTTTGACTTAACTTCTGTTTTTTTAGTTATTTTGGCAGTTATTCTGTTTTTCTGCTTTAAAATTAGATGCTTAACTTATTAATTTTCAGATTTTTGTTTTCATTTCTAGTTCAAGCTTTTAAGATTACACAATACCCTTTGGTTCTACCTCAAGGTCATAACATTTTATATAGGATATTTTGTTATTTTTTTAATTCTAAACATAGTTTATTTTCCCTTATGATCTTTCTGAACATGGCTTAGAGGTACATTCTTAACCAAATTTTTAATATATATTTTTATTTTTTAATGTAGTTAAACGTAGTCAGATGTGAACTCAATATGATACCAATCTTTGGATATCAACTGAGTCCAGCCTTATAGCCCAACCAAGGGGGTAGATTTCCTAAATTTCACATGATCACTTGACAATTTTTGGAAAAGATGTGGTGAAATCTCCCACAAATTTTTATAGTTTTATAAATTTTTACTTCATATTTGTGAGACTATGTGAATAATGCATTATGTTCAAATTCAGAATTGTTTTATCGATTTTATAAATCTGTGTGATTTGTTGGGTAGACCTAAATATGTGTCTTCCAAGTTTTCAACTCAGAGAAAATTATTAAAAACTCTTGCATTGCCTTTTCCCCATTTTCTCTGTTTCTAAAGAAAATCTCTTTGAACATAATGGCTCTCTTGATCTCTTTGATAATCTTATGTGGAACACTTTCTATTTCTATAAATGATAAAGCATAATGATGGAGCAGATAAAAATAATTCTTACCAGTCTCTGGCTCTACCTGCTGTTCTTTATGCCTAATTTGTTTAATGTGTCCCCTGAGAGCTGTGCTTTCACTTAGTATATTTGTAATTTTAGGAATACATTTTTTCATCTTCTGTATCATGACAATGCCTTGTACTTTACTAGTATTTGCAAGCTTCTCTTTCTTGTTTGTAAGTATGTCATTGTTATGTCTTTATTCTGTGTTTTATGTCTACATTTTCTAGTGTATTAATCCTGTGGATCATTTTTTGGTATATGTATTATCTCAGTGTTTTTCTTGTCAATGGTATATCGTTTCACTGTGAATCACTATTTCAATTGCAGTTATCTACAGAAATTTTAAACTTGAATTTAAGTTGAATTCATGGAGAGATCATTTCAGTTCACTGCTATCAGATAAATGAGGGCATAATCAAGCAACATATATATATGAAATTATATGCATAGCTGGATTTTTTTTCCAGATTCTGAATTTTCAGGGTAAACTTATTTTTTTGTATCAAGTCCCACTGGCAAGCAAGCATTGCATTTGTCTGTTTCTGTAGAGGTTACATTTCTGTCTTACTCTTCTTCTCAGCCTATAGCTCTTTGGCTCCCCTATGTTATTCATGCGCTTCCTATTAACTATCCAGATTAGGCTGGCCTGAGGTTAGTTTAGGACTTCCAACACCACTAGGGCTCTCAAAACAGAGGTTTAAGTTCTGAGGATTTGAAATAATTCTTTAATAAGAGTGTTGGCTTGAAAGCCCCCGAGTGTTCCCTATTCCACTTTATTTGAATGATCTATAGATTCCTTCATTTTATATTAGCTTATAGATTTATTTATTTTAAAAGATATATTTTTAAAATATTTTATCCAGACTCTTTTCAGTTTGGAGGATCAGAGTATCATCTGCTATTATTTAGTGAGACTGAATAATGACAATGGAACATTGGGGGTAAAAAGGGGTTCATATCAAGCTTTGTTCTCTCGGCAGTGGGTTGAGTACTAGACTCCTGTGTGCTTCTGTCGCAGTCCCCAACTCAGCACTCCTCTCTCCTGCTCTCTCTTTTTTAGGCTCTGCTCTCCTGTTTCCCTCTGCTCTTAGCACCAGGCAGAACTACTCTTAAAGCAATACTGGCTATAATAGCTTATTGTCAACAGGTATGCAAGCATGTGCCAGCTCAGTGGGCTAGGAATTACCTTATTGCATGTACACAATGGGAATCAGGTGAAGATCCTGGTCACAAAACTTCCATTTTCCCTGCACTAACTGCATTAGAAAAACTCCCTTTAAAAATAGCCATATAACAGTGTTTTATTTTGTTCTTTTTAAAAAGGAACTCTTCTGAAATTTTTCAGTTTAAGCAAGTTAGGTATTTCATACACCAGGCACATCTCTTCTCTAGTAAAGCCTTACACATATTTCTTTCTTCCCTCTTTCTGAGTATCCATTCATTCTGAAATATCTCACCGAGGGGATTTGAGAAGTGAAAAAAGAAACTGCACTGCTGGGATAATTTGGCCTGCTTTGTTGGAACCAAAGATAGTAAAATGAATGAGTGCTAAAAACAGCTAATGATCCTCCTTTATTTTTCAAGATGTGCTGCAATGTGGAGTTTGTCAGAGAGTATTTCTAAGATGATGTTTCTTTTTTTCACTCTACTAAAAAACCAGAGTAATTATCTCTTGACTCTGCCAATAAACATCATCTCCTTTATGCTGCTAACATTATCAGAGTAATTAGGAAGGCTATCAAGGTCTTGAAGTCTGCTAAGTGATGAGATTCCACCTTATAAAATGTTCATCAGAGGACAGATTACCATTTCTTAAATAGAGAAAACATCTTCCCAAAAATGTCTCTTCTGCTCTTCTTTGCCAACATCTCAGGTTTGTTTACTACTGCTATTCATTATTACTGCTATTAGGAATAGTTAAGCTTGGAAGTGATTGTGGGCTGAATATAATTTTTAGAGCATTAACTCAACATTTAAAAGTACCTTTGTGGTATGGTATTTGTTTGAATAGACAGGAAAGGACACACCATAAAATATATGTCAATACAGTCAATGGATATGAGAAGATCAGTTAATATATTGTTGAGATAGCATTTAAGCATAGTTAACTACTTCTGTGTAGAGTTTTGCTACTTCTTTGACACAGAAGAAGCATGTATTCTTTTTTGGAGGGATGGATAAATATAACTTCATGAAAATTAAAAAAACACAAGCAATCCCCCCCCAAAATTAAAAACCTAAAGATTAATTTGTGGCTAGAAAGTTTATATGTATTAAAGTTACATGTTTTTGCCATGTTCATCAGTAATTGCCCTATTTCTCTATGATTTACTCTTTCAGATCTGATTTTTATTAACACAGTTTGAATGAGCCTCATGTGTTCAGACGATGATCATTTCTACAGACGATGATTATTTCTACCCATTTCCATCCATATCAACAACAGGATTACCTTCAATAAATAAAGAACTAAATATTAAGATAATTAATTTAGCCAGAATAAAAAAGAATTTCTAATTTGAATGTTTCCATTTGAAATACATATTTGTAATCTTCTAAAGAAAGCTTATTAATAAATTGACAAGACAAATTAAAAGTCCTATTGAATCAGAGGGCTAGGATGTTTTGAGGGTTTCCAATTCCTGCCTTCACTTTCCCTTTAAAATATCTCAGGCAGGATTCAGCAATTCCTGTCAACCTGAGAAGTACTTAGAGTCTGAGCTTTCCTGATAGTGTACAGAGCCTGGGGCAAGCCCATGCGCTAAAACAGGCTGCTTCAATTTTATAGTCCATTTAACACTTCATTTTTATGCAACTTCATTTCACTCTGCAGTATTAAATTTCTAGCATCTACTCTGTTTGGGCCATGAGTTCAGATAAATACTATGAAAGATAGTTTGGGCAAATTTAGGCTTCAAAGCCTAAGAGAGGTGAGAGCCCTTCTGTTTATAACTGTAAAAATCTTACTTGATTTTTAGAACTAAGGACTGTAAAACTACACAAAGGGAGGCTTACTTCAAAAGGAGCTACAAAATGTACTCTGACAACAGCAGGAGTTCTACTAGCAGATGGTCTGTAGATCATTTGATTGATACGCAATGCCAAGGAGAAGTGTTGGGGAAAAAAAAAAAAAGCAGTAGAGCAGTAGATGGAAATTATATAGATACTTAAATTAAAAGAAGCTTAGCAAGATACATGAACTGTTGACTTCTTTTGAGAGGTATGGTCCTGAGAGAGAAATATGGAAGCCTTGTACTAGATTGTTTAGATGTCTTATTATCAAGCTGACTTCATTAGCAACCTATGAAGTCACAGAGGATCCATACTTAGAAGCTCCTTACATGGTTTAATCCCTTCTGTTGCTGCCATGAAATTCTTCAGCTTTGTTAATTAAGAAATTCCAAATTGTCATTTTGTGTTGGGTCCCAGAAATTATATAACGAAGTCTCATTTCTCCCGTAATACAAAACGGATTTACAAGAGAAAAAAAAAAAAGCAATTTGTAAAACATCAGTTAGATGAGGCCTCATATCTTATTATAACATAGTAATAATGTATTAATTAATAATCTATTAATTATTTTCTCCAACATTCTTGTTTACTCCAATATTGTCTCCTTTTTTATCCTAAGAAGTGATTCATAAATTCTGAGGCCACTTTGAGTGAGGGACACAGGAGTGTAGAATAATATCAACAGAAGTTTCCCTTCTGTCTCTCCTGTCTTCCACCTGCTCCATTTTATTCATTCTTCCAAAATTCCATCATTAACACCATGCCATGATTCTCAAGGCCTTTTAGGCTTATTAAAACAAAATGGCAAGCAGGTACCATTTTTCCTATTTAAAAACACAGTTTTGGGTTGCTACAATAAACCCCCAGTTTAGCTAGGGAAAGATGATATTATTTGATGTTAGGTGCTTCTGCAGTTCTGTTTTCTAAAAATTAAGCACAATAAATATACAACAGCATATTATGGTTCCACATAAAACAAGCAAGATAGTCAATGGCTAAGTATTTATTTTCCCAGAGAAAAGACAACAAATAGAATCTCTTTGCTATAAAGGACAAGACAAATTAATGAAACTAATAGAAGTAGCCCATTTGATAATGTTGAGATTTCATGAGGTGGATAAAGCCAATCAATCCTCTTTGGAAGAATGAGGATGCAAAGACATATGTCAGCATCTCTCACTAGAATTTATAGACAGACACCAGGGTGTGTGCAAAAAGGATATTGCTAAGTTTTTATGAGCCATTTTTGTTGAATAATATTAAGCAGGGAGATCTTATTTCACCAATATAGCAATGAAGATGTTCCACTTTTAACTGAATATGCTTTATGAGTAGACAGAGTACATATAAGTAAGCCACATTCACCTAAAAGAACTAAAACTAAGATTTATTTTATCATTCCCTGGTTAAATTCACATTTATAAATTGTCCTATTCATGACCATCTCAGGGTTCTGCTTCAATTCAATATTAAACCATGTACCATCAAATATGAATGAGACAAGTCAGATCCATTTATATTTTATGCTGAAATGTAGCCAATTCTTCCATAGTGATAATACAATTATGGAACTAATTTTGAAGTGCATAATAGATTTTTAAAAGTTAACTTATCCATAATAGGCTGCAGCCAGATGTTAAATATGATGCTGAGGGGGATAAAAGACCTTAATACTGTAGCAGAGTAACAATCTTTCATAGGAATACCTGAGTTGGTAAATGCCAGGGGACTACTAACCACATAGTAAATATTATTTCCTGTAACATTTTTGTTTGCTCCAACATGTCTCCTTTTTTTATCTTAACTACCTCAGAAATGATTCATAAATATAGACACCGTGTCTAGTGAGGGGCACTGTAGTGTAGAATCAGAGCATCAAGGGAAGACTTTACTATACCACCTATCTTCCCTTGTCTTCCATTTGCTCCATTCTACTTGCTTCCCCATAATGCCATCAAAGCAATGTCTCCTAAGTTCTTTAGTGATCGCCATACTACTAAATTTAATGGACTTTAAAAATCTTACCATTCCTTATCACTGTACTTCTGACAACACACTATCTTTTTTTGTGAACCCCGTGCCTCCTCAGACACCATCTCTTTTTCCTCCCTATGTCTCTAACCATTATTATTCATTTTCCTTGGCAAGTTCATATTATTCTTTTAATTAAGTGAAACTTGATTCCTGGTCCTTCTTTAAGTCTTTCACAGGACATGTCAGCCATGCCCAATACTTCAGTCCTCACCGACATGACCATGACTCACACATGTGACCTCTGCACCAGTCATTGTCTCTGACTATCGAATCCATGGATGTGACACTTGAAATACAGATTTTTTCAGACCATGAAAACTGATAAACATTGTTTCACTCCCTAGTCCATCAGAAAAAATTGAGAAGTGTGAAGAGTCCTGTTCCAGAATTTTCTGTCAATTAAGTCCATAACTATATATTCAATAACATGATTGAAATCTTAGATTCATTCTTAATACTTTCCTCCCCATACTTTCCATTTCTAAAATTTTACCAAAAATGATTCACTTTTCTTCATCTCAGCAACAAACACCCTAGTCCAAACAGCTGTCATTTTTTACTTGCTTTATAAAGATTATGTGTATCGCTGACTTTCATTGGCCCTGTTTTCCAGTCTTCAGGAAGACCATTAATTTAAAACTTCAATAACTTAATACTCCTATTTAAATTTTAAATATCCCTTACTCCTGTGGTCAAGACCAAGATCCTTAACATGACTCTGTAAGAAGCATTTCAATAAGATAAATCAAAAGTTTTAAATAGTTTCAACAATAGATCAGGCTTCTTTCCTTCCTTACTGTTTTCCTTCCTTTTGTTCCTTCTCTCCTTCATTCCTGCCTGCCTGTATTTTTTTTCCAGTCACAATTGAGTACTTAGCACAGAGCTTTGTGCATCTTAGATGCTTAAACTTTGTTGAATGAGTTCATGAATCAGAATATTCAATTCCCATACTGATTTTAACAGTTTCTAGTTATATAATTTGACAAGGGTATTCATCCTCAGTGGTTCTCAGCTAGTAGTCTGTCAAATAGAGTAAGAAATAGGACATCTACTAAAAGGGCTATTTTGGAAACTAAATGGAAAAAGAACAAGTCATAGAAATTTATAAACTTAAAAACTGACAGCAATTTATTGGCATTATCATTATTTTTGAATGTCTATTACTATATATGATCTGTAAAATGCACACATCAAAACTAAGCCCTATGTAAGAAATGACTTTGAATATCATAATATTTTAGATTAATCTAAATCTTAACTTACATGCCATTTCCATTGGAGTTCTCTTCTGAAACCCTGAGAGATTATAGTAGACACTCTGGTAATCAGAAAAGTACACAAATACAATCCAGAGTGCTCTCTTTGGTCCTCTACTCAAAACATTTGATTCCTTTATGAGTCGTGTACTTTAGAGAGCTGCTCAGAGCTATGCAATTGAGGTTAAAGGTCTTGAAAGATTGGTTTCAACCCTTTCTAGGGGGCAGTTAACAAAGGCAGCTACCCAGTAAATCAGGACGGACTGTAGGCTGACAGTGCAGTCAATTTCTCTTTGCTCTCAACAACACTGAGAGTAAATTCTCAACAGGAAATAAGGATGAATTTCATGATGAAAATAAACCACTCCTCAGTTTTCTCAAAGGGACTTTTAAAAACTGAGGGAGTATATCAGTCAGAATCTGTGCAGTGTTCCTCAAAAGAGTGAGTTATGGTCTCAAAAGGTAGAGCTTATGCAGAAACTCTAAAATAAAATGATTTTACAATTCTGATCCCTGCACTTATTGCCTGCTTACTTTTTTTAAATGTCTCTTTGGTATATACCAATAATTGACTCCAATCTGTCACCCAATTTGCTTTTATCACATTAAAAAAAAAATGAAGGCATTTGTCCTGTACTATCCCAGTATTTTAATCCTAAACCTGTCTTTAGTTTTTGGACTTCACTACTTCCACTGTATTTTTTTATGCCACATGTAATTTGACTGATATTTGGCCAGGAAAGAAAGATAGACAATTATCATGGGGCAGTTACAAAGGCATCAAAATGAATGCCAGAAGTCTCACTGCATTTCTTTAGGGACACTATATGGTTAGTGCAATGTTAATTTTTAGCTTCTTCTAAATATTTATTGGAAATAAGAATTTAGATAAAGAGAAAAAATGGTCAACAGATGGTAAAACAGCAGGAGGATCCTAGATTTGGAGAAAGAAATAAGGAAAATGTGATCCCTCAAAATTCTAAAACAGAGTAAACTAAATGTTGACTAGTGTTCAATAGCGTCCTTATGCTATCCAAATATATTGAGCTCCCAATGTACATTGTATATTTTTGACAATGATCTTCTTCTCTAAATACAGATATACAATGTGTCTTCTGCAGACATACAATAAGTTAAAAACAATTTTCTCATAACATCACCAGAGATAAAGAGGCTAATTCTTTGGTATACATTTTAAATAGTATATACATACACACACAATTATGACGTAAGTCTAAGTATGACTGCATGCTACAATTGTTTTTTCAGTATGCACTTTTATTTAAGGACACACCATGAGCATATTTTATGTTAATGAATATTATTTCACCACATCATTTTCAAAGCTTAATGATGTTTATTTTGAAGTGTAATTTTTAAGGTTCATTTCCCTTCTAGAACTGTAGGATGCTCATGCTCTTCCCTTTTTTCCCTATTAAATAGACGAGACTCCTTGGATTAAATCTTTGTTTCTATTCAGTATCATTTCCTTTGGCTACATTCCTATAGGTAACATGACTGGAAAAGTGAGGTGGAAAATGGAGCGTAAAAGCACTCAATGAATAATGTTTTTTTTATTAAACTATCATTGATAAATAATCTTATGTTGGTTTCAAATATACAACAGAGTGGTTCAACAAATATCCATATTATTAAATCCTCACCCCCTCTAGTGTGGTTACTATCTGTCAACATAGTAAGTTGTTATAGGATGAATGAATAATTTTAAATGAACAAACAAGTAGATTATGAGAGCTGGCACCTCCTTAGGTATCATCCCTTCTCTAAAGAATTAAAATATAATAAGAAACAGACAATGTGATTATTCCAGAATGCCACACTGCAGAAAGGCAATCTATAACTCTATTGTTTTTATATCACTTATGAAACACCTAGATGTGCCAAGCAACTTCCCTTATTAAAACTGCTTTAGTGAGGTATACTAGTATTTAACTCAAAGTTGAGTACAGATATACTTGAGAGAAAAGATGTTCTTTCATTTATATTCTTTTTCCATGCATTATTCAAAAATTTAAGCAATAACAGCTGCGAGAATAAAATCTGAAATGTTATAAAAATGAAACTTTTATTTTAAGATTCATATGGCAATGGCCAAATAATAAACTCTCACATAACATCTACTGATGTTTCTTTTTTCCATTAAAATATCAAAACTATAAAGGAAAAACTGCCTTTTGTACTTCACTTGTGTGCTAAGATTGTGAAGTTATTTTCTTCATAGAAAATTGCTACGTTAAAACAATACTTTGCAATAATTAGTTTCCCAAACAGCACACTCTCTAGCTTGTTTTAATAGCTAAGGCAGACAGCTGTTATTGTCAGCCACCTTGCTAAATATCTGAATAGGAAAATTTTTAAAAATAATCTGTTACTTATATATATAACTATATAAACTTTCTTTGTAATGCAGAATATAACTTTAAAATGAAAAACTCCATCAGATTTGGTTATATCTATAGCAGCAGTCTATGAGGGTTTTTGCCTATATAATTTTTTCGCTCATTCAATGTATATTAATCGAATGCAAGATATGTGGGCACTTCTCTATGTACCAGGATGTAACAAGGCATAAAACAGACAGATAGAAAAATTGTTGTTTACAAAGTTGTATTTTAAAATTGAGCTTAAACTGAGACCAAAATGTGCCTCTTATTTGTCATTACTGAATTGAATTTATCCAATGAATCACAGTCTGCCTATATTTTGCATAATCATTTTTTATATTGAGAAATCAGACATCCTATTTCCAGTGCTCAGGATAAAGGATATTTATCTTTTCATCCTTACACTTTTCTTAAATTTTATTATTTCTTTCTTTCCGTGCATCTGTATGAACCAAGTACTGATTTAATGGACTTGCTATTTTAGGATCCATTTGTTAAACCTTCAATTTTCTTTTTAAGTCTCAAATCAGTTACATGATTTAAAACCAGCATATTATTACTCACTTATTTTTTTGCCTAAAATGGTGAATTATTTTATTTTATATTTGGAACTCAAAAATGTTCTTCATTAATACAGATGCATGGTACTAAAATGTAAAGGCTTTTATTAGAATATGCTAACATTCACAAAAAGAAAAAAAGAACAGAGATTTGGAATTGCCTTACCATGAAATAAAAAAGAAAATCTTGTATTAAGAGGGAGGTTTACTTAAATGTCTCTTCCAAGTTTAAGACAATGAAGCTATGATCATTTCTCTTGAAAAGTCAACCAATTCAAAATGCACTGACAAATTGGGTAATGGACTTGTGTTATATCCTCCTCTACAGACCTCACTCCTATTATTATGCCTAACATTTTGATTAATAAATGAATAAACTGATAACTTTTTGAAATAAAACCAAGGTGGTTGGTAACTCAGCCAATACTATCATGTATTGACTTTAAACAGCTAATTTGAAAAATGTTGCCCTCGTAAAACTACCTCAGTAAAGCTACACTTTTCCTGAGTGACCATTACCAAAAAGAAAGGGGGTCTCTGGCAAGTAGGTGGACTATGTGCAGTCCTTCAGTTGGCTTCAAAAGAAGTTAACATGGAGATGGTGAACATTTAGCCCTAAGCAAGAAGTTGCTCTGTGACTAGATCAAGAGGCAAGTATGGTTTGACTATATGAGCTCAGTAACTGTGAGCATATGTATATTTTATTCTTTGATTTCTCTTTTTTTTTTTGGCAAGGGTGATTTAGGTCAGAGGAAAAAAATATGCACATTACAAAAGGACACTCATTATAATATCTGATTAACTTAATAAATGCAAGAGAAGTACTGAAATGTGAACTTTTCAGACATGTCTTGTTTCTGCTCCTCTCATATCTCAGCCACACCAAATTATCATGAATTCTGAAACAATACTAATTAAAAACAAACTACATCTTGTTCAGGAGTATGGAACTTAGAATTGAATCCACTCAGCTATGTCATGTACAAACTGAAGTGTCAAGATAAAAAACAACTGTGCCACAATATTCCCATTTGTAAAATGGGGATGATAAAGGTACATACTTCACAGAACTGTTATGAAGCTTAAATGAATTTATATTTGTAAACCCTTGAGACAAGTGACTGGCATAAAATAGGTCCTATATATGCACTTAAATTTATAACTAGATGGGTGAATATATATATATATACAAGTAACATGTCTTCTTCTGTTTAGAAATATTCTTATTCTCACATTGTAAAATACAACTGGTATTATGTCTTCTACTTTTAAACCCCAGTGTGCAGAGTATCTGGTACATCTATGCTGATTTGGATAAAATAAAGCTGGGGCAAAAAATAATGCTTGAAACATAAACTTTCCTAAAATCAAGAGGAAGTGTTCATGCTAAAAATGGATATTATAGGAAGTAAACCATTTGGTGTTGACAACACAACAACCTCAATTAAAAGCAAGATAAATCAATAAATCCATATGTAAGCCCATCAGAATAAAACAAAAGAAACTTAAATAAAAAGGTATAAAGACAACCAAATAGAGGAAACAGATTATCTAAAGAGAGACAACCATTACTCTTGGGCTTCTCACCCTGACATCTTATGTGCCCCAATAATCTGTGCATGTTATAAGTCCATAGATTTCCTAAAATTCTATAACAAGCTATATCAATTAATCAGTGTACTCATCTAAATACCTACTGATATGTTAATATCTATCTTACACAAAAATTTTATACAAGCTACATATGTGTGTGCACACACACACATGCACACACAATTAAAGTATCCATCAATGGATGAGTAAAGAAAATGTAGTGTGAGTGTGTGTATAGACACAAACACACACAATGAAATAATATTCAGACGTAAAAAGGAAGGAAATGCTGCCATTTTTTGACAACATGGGTGAAACTGAAGGACATTATACTAAGTGAAATAAGCCAGACAGAGAAAGATGGTACCACCTACATGTGGAATCTAAAAAAGTCAAACTCGCAGAAGCGGAGAGTAGAATGATGGTTGCCAAGGACTACTGGAGAAATGGGGAGATGTTGGCCAAAGGGTATGAATTTTTGGTTGTAAGATCAAGAAGCTCAGGGGAGCTCATGTTGATAACAGTTAATAATGTTGCATTGGATACTTGAAATTTGCTGAGAGGAGATGTTAAGTGTTCACTCACACAAAAAAATTTTTCGGTAATGGATGTGTAAATTAGCTTGATTATGCTAATCACTTCACAATGTATACATGATGTATACCTATATCAAATTAGGTACACCTTAAATAAATACAACTTTTATTTGCTATTTACACCTCAATAAAGCTGGGAAAAACTGAAACTGAGCATCCTTGGTAAGAACTGAGGATGAATCAGGAAATAATTCACCATTATAGAAAGCATTTTATTGTTCTGTTCATGAGTCAGTAATATTTCCTTATATAATTGTGACACTTTATTAATATCTGTTCTGTTCATTATGCCCTATTATATCAATCTGTTCCCAAATTTCTGTGATGTTACTTTGCAGTTAGGACTCTAAGGTGTTTTTAGATTACAGTAAGCCTATGAACATACTGAAGGCAGTATGTAACTATTCAGAAATAGCTAACTTTAAGATATAATGTGTATTCTGAACCATGGTTGATGAATCTTGTACTAGTCAAGGCTACATTTGAATATTCCTAAAATAAAAATAGCTTAGAGCTTTAAGTGGCATATGGAATAAATCAATTTTATCTTCTGTATTATCTTTAGTATTTTTCTGGTTTGTTAAAATACAAAACAATACTTTCCCTGAGCTATTTTTGTTAAAAGATTAGTATTAAATATTCCACCTCTTTTTAAATAATACTTCCTCTAAAAGCTGGTATTTTATACCAGATGCTGTTTTAAAGGCTGAATGCTTTATCAAACCCTTTTCTCTGGTAACATTCATTAGATAAGCCTGAGAGTGAGGCAAAGCAGGACATGGAACAAGCACCATGATAATTTTTCCTGCCTATGATGAAAAATGCTGAGCTATAAATAGTTGGTATAGTAAGAACAGGAAAGATTCCATCTTAAGGCTAAGGTTACATTTTAAAAACCAGGGAGTTAGGAGGTAAGACTGCTAACATTTTATGGTAATTAGCCAAGAACCAACCCTATTTTAAGGGAGCAGTTCTAAATGATATGTTTCACTGCTTGAGGGTAAACATTATCTTGAAGAAGAACAGGATCAATATAAATCCTTTGTGTTAAATTTGTCTTACAGAGTATCTAGAGTACTATGAATGGTGACAAAATGTCTCTCACCAGAGACAGACATCATGAGACCACATGTCAAGCCTACTGACCCTTTTATTTCATTCCTGAAATCCTTAAAAGACACTAATCCTAAACTTTAAGCATTCTTCCTCTCTGAGGCTTCCTCACTTCCCTTTCTTCTAGTGTGTACCTTGCCTTCAATAAAGCCTTCTCAATGCTCAGCTTATTGTGTTTTGTCTCTGCACTCTTCCAAGCACCTGGGAGGTTAAAAAGAGACCCCTTTCTTGGTGGTAAGTGTCTTTGTTACTTTACTACTTCATTCAATTTTCTAGACTTACTCACAAGTCTTCTCTCTATATATCCTGCTTCAGAACAGTAGGGAAGGGTTACTGAGATCTATGGTTTGGGTTTGCAGGTTCCTGTCACCTGGATGGCCTTGATGATACTGCAGGTGTTTGATCAAGCTCTTTAGTAACCTGCCCCCAAATCCCTTTTCTTTAGGGAAGTTCTCAGAACGTAATCTCACTCCATCCAGTGCTCTGCAACTCCCCCAAGTCCTGGAGCGGAACGGGCTTAGTTCCTAGATGGTACAGATTAAGTGGACACTGAATGCCTGGTGACCCTGGCTTTAGGAGTTTTCAAGGGATTTACCCTGTGCTGAGCAGGAGTTCAATGAGCTTTCCTTTACTCCCTCTGTCCTTATTGCTCTGTACTGCCTGCATAGCTGCTGCCATTCACTACCACTCTTGCTTTAATGAAGTCCTTCCTTAACTATGCTCATCTGACCTGTTGGAGAATTCTTTCCTGATGAGAATCAAGAGCCCTCCCCCATCCAGGTCAAGGTTTCACCTAGTGCACAGGGACCAACCTCCTCAGATGCAGCTGTCCAGAAAGAAGAGTGACTCTGTGTTAACACTTATTAAAAGAAAAAATCATATCTGATTTCTAACATACCAATCCTTTATAGATATACAACAATCTAGTCTCAATTTTTATTTTCTCCTTCTTATATTTCTACTTACTGCTTCCATTCAGTCTCTAAAACTATTTCGAGTTTAAAAATACATTAAAAGCAAAGTTAGTTTGAACTGCAGTTTCAGCATCAACCTTCACATAGTACAGCAAGGATTCCTTCTTTTTTTATGTTCTCAGTATTACACACCTCCCCATACCCACACACACGAAGTCAGACTAAGGCCAAAGATGTTTTTCAACTCACTGAGGGAAAGCAGCAATATGATTAATAAGAATACTTGTGAAATATAGCAAGGGAAGACGTACAAAAATGTTGTGGTACAAATCTTCCAATGTTCTCACTTCCTTCATAGAAAAGGAAGAAAGAGTCAGGTAATAAAAATTGTTTTACCTAAGCATGATTTTATGCACACATTCTCTCTCATATTGTGGGACTATCCGTGAAAACATGCTTCAACTCTTATTTTGTATTATGTCTCCAAATAATTTTTTTTGAAGCATTTACACATTGATGTGCAGGCTGCCTTCTTTTTGTGAATATGGACTTGCTATTTAATGTTTTTTAAAAATTTACATATAGTAACACTCATTTTTTGTATGTGTACAGTTCCAAGACTTTTGACGGTCATGTAACTATCATACTAATAAAATTTTGTAATAATTTCATCACTCACCTTCCAAAAATCACTTTATGCTGTCTCTTTATAATTACTTGAATTATAAAAAATAAAAATTTATAAAAATAAACATTTTTCAGGCCAACTTCATTGGTTCTATTTTACTTTTAAAAAAATTTTGCATTTTACTTTTGAAAAAGATCTATTGAAACAATCCATGTGTTTTTGACTATATATTAGTAACTGCTACAAACCAGGCAGTTATTCAAGAATTTGATTCATGACTAAACAGAAGAAGACCACTGCTTTGTAGTGTTTCTATATTTTAATATGGATGGGGTAAGGGATTAAGTAATAAAGAATACACATAATAAATAAGAGTATTATTTATTATGTTAGAAAAAAATGCCCTATATAAATGTCTTGAGTTTATAGAACCGTATCTTTGAGTCTACCTTTCTCTATATTGCATTGTTTTTATTTATAATGAAGTTCATGTCTTCCATGTATTTTAAAATTTCACAGATAGGAAATGCTTCAATATAAATTTGTAGATTAAAGTTTTTTTAATTTAGGAATATGGTGTATAACAATTTAAACATGTGAAATTATATCCCCATCCTTCTCACACCCAATTAATATGACTTCAAATGATTTATAAAGTTACTAACCTACATGTATGAGTTGATGCTGAAACTGCAGTTCAAACCAGCTTTGCTTTAAAATATAAAGCTGAAAAAATGCATACAATGGATTGATTACTCAAATGCAACCCAAATCAGCCAGTCTGAGCTCTAAGACCCTACGTATGTAGTGAGTGACCAGATCCTGTGAAGCAAACAAGACAGGCAATCTGAAAGACGAAAACAGAAAATCATAGAGAGAACAAAATGCACACATGCATGTGCACCCTTCTATAGGTCTTTTGTAGTTGAAAAATTAAACATATTTGAGATTCAGGAACATTAGGTATAGAAAAGAATGGAATTGAGTAAGGACACGATTCAAAAAATACCAAAATGAAGGTAAATGTTAACATATTAACTAGATAGTTGGACAAACTAAACTATGAGATTATCTCACTTCCACTGGAAACTCCCTATATACTGGCAACATAGATATTTAATGTCTAAGCAGCAGACTAGAGGATTCTCTCCTGAAGAAAGCTGGTCTAGGGGTCAAGGTCCAAAACACTAGCATCTGGAGGTTCCCAAAGAATGAACAAGGTTGCTCCTGATTGTTCTAAGTGAAGCTCATCATTCTGCAAGCATTGCTCATCCACACAGAGTTTCCCAATAGATTTTAATGTTTCATTTTTAAATGTGAAATGGTGGCCAGGAATCATCAGAATAAAGGAATGCCTCCAAATGAAAGAAAGAATCCAAAATATATACATAAAGACAAGGCAGAAATAAGACCAAGTAGATTTTAATCCTCTCCATTACTTACTAAGGTTAAAAAAAAAAATCCTACATTATTCCCAGAAATTTGGCATTGAGTTTAATACAAAGAACTAGTTAATTTTTGTGGAAAGTTATAATAAATTTGAGTGTACACATTAAACATACATGTATGTGTTTATGTTTTCATATATTTATAAGTATGCATCTGTTTTAAATATCAACATATATTGTATACCAACACAGAAGTCAATATTTGTATTATGAATTATATAATTATTTAAATTAGAACAAAAATGCATTTTGAGAAAAATGTACATGTATGCTCAATAATAAAAATACTGAATAATTATTGAGGTTCACAAAATGGTGGATACAGTTCTGTATTATTTACATGAATTAAATACTGTAATCATCAGAGTAAATTATTTTCAATATGAAGTAGAGACAGGTTAAATGATTTAACTAACATATAGAGTGGGTACTAACAGCCAATTTAAACCAGGATTTCTAACAAAACATAAAAATCTTAAAAAAACAAAATTTAAGAAAATATATTCAGAGCACTCAATGGGATCATTTTTAAAGATTATAAGTTTAGGGTCATTTAATCATATGGGGTTCCTAGGATCTCCAGGTACAAGAATACCCTTTAACCAAGAAGAGGCATACTAAAAGTTTTCCTTAGATAAATCCTAGAGTAACTAAAATTTCACAGATTTTGGACATACAGATGAATAGATCTTGAGTCAGAGACAACTGAATGCTGTAAATGGAAAAAAATAAAACCTTTTGATATAGGGCACAATTAATGGGAGGGAAGAAAACACCATTAAAGTACTGCACTCTAGGATACCAATTAGATACTGTTGATGTTTATTCAAAATGAAGTTCCAATGTCCTTGAGTACCTTCTATAAATTTCTCATTATCAGATTAAATGCCATCTATCTAAAAAATCCTCCTCAAAAATCTCTGTGATAACAATGAGATGGCCATTTATGGGACAGAATGCTGGTTGATTTTTGAAGTGTTGCTGAGGTAGGGAAGGGAAATGGGACAAGGGTCACAACATTGTAAAATCTACTTAGCCTGAGAATAAGGCCCAGTTTATTTTTTACCTTAATATATAGCCTGTTCTTCTCTTCTTCCCTCCCCTTAATCAATTAAGTAACTTTGTAACCAGGACAGAAGATAGACCTCTGAAGTATAAATGAACCTATGTGGATGAAGAATACTGACATTCAGACCAACACAGTCAGCTACATTACCCTGTTCTTTAGACAAAACTTCAAAGGAATTGTGAGTCACCTGTATACATCATTCCTTTTGCTGACCCCTACATAAAAGGCCCTGTAAAACCCCTACCCCAAACCCTTAAGTGCACGATCTGAGGTTGCCTGCCCTCTCTTTTCTTCGAGCATGTACTTTTTTAAATAAAGTTCTCACAGCTCAACTTACTGAATTTTGTCTCTGTGCTCTTCCAGTAGTGTCTTTGTCACTTTGCTAATTCATTCTGTTTTCCAGACTTAAGCAAGTCTTCACTCTCTCTCTGTTCTACTCCAGATAAGTAGGGAGGGGCTACTGAGAACTCCAATTTGGGCCTGCAAGTTCCCATCGCCTGGGTGCCCTGGACAGGATTGCAGTTGTACAATCTTGCTCTTGTACTTGTTCCTGAAAATCTCCTTTATTTGTCTTTGGGAAGTTCTCAGAATATAATATCACTCCATCCAGTGCTCTGTTACTCCCCCAAACCCTGGGGTGGTAGGGTCTTAGTTCCCACACAGTGTAGATCCAAGCGGACACTGGATGCCAGGTGACCCTGACTCTAGGAGTTGGAAAGAGATTGCCCTATGCTTAGCAGGAATTCAATGAACTTCCCTTTCCTCCCTCTGCTCTTCTTACTCTCTGCTGCCTGCAAGACAACTGCCATTACCTACTACTCTCACTTTAATTGATTCCTTCCTTACCTACACTCTTCTGACCTGCTCGATAATTCTTTCTTGTTCAGAGTCAAGAACCCTCCCCTATCCAGGTTGAGGTTTCACCTGGTGTTCAGGGAGAGACCTCCCCAGACACAGCTGCCCAGCAATATTGCTACTTTACATCTGACCTTAAATATAATTTTAATATAATTGATTTAAATAAACAGTCTATGTTCAGTCCTGGGCTGGTCTGTTTTTATGACTTATTCCTAACTCTACAGAAGATAGCTCCTCATTTATGAGCTAAAACCTAAGGTAAATTTCTCACCTGATGGAGCAATAAAAACAAAATGTAAACCGTCAATCCCCATGGTGTTCATTAAAGTGGCAATTTAAGCCACAGCAAATTCAGTGTGTTGTGGTTCTTTTAATCTTTTAATTAAAGGTATACTTATCAGCCCATAGGAAAGCAATGCTATGACTTGCAGATTAAGAGAAAACACAGGTTTTACCTGTGAAATTAAATAAAGAAAAACTCCCTTAAAATGGAATGGGGCGGCACTGAAGGGGGAGCTCTCATGCAGGAACCACTTACTGTAGAAAACAGAACCATCATTAAGAAGGAAGATCAGAATTATTTGGACAAGGAAAGACATTTTCACTAGGGAATTTCACTTTTTGTTTTTAAGAAAAAGAAGGAAGATCTCTCCCTGTCTTAGCAACAAGGCACTAAACAGCCAATGAGAAACCACCTCAGTCTCAAACACTTGTTCTTCTCCAATGAGCTTTTATGTAAAAACAACCCTCTCCAATTTCCTCCCAAAACATAATAAAAGCTGCTCTTCCCCTTTGTCTCTGGACTTGCCTATGGTTTGCCATAGTTTCTACTGAATTGCAGTTCCTCTGCTATTCTAAATAAACTCATTTTGCCAGTAAAATAACTGGCTATTTTATTTTTAATTGTAAGATCTGGTATAGCTTATGACCCTACTTCCATAAATTAGATGCATCAGAAAATGATGTCCTTTCTAATAAACAGCAAAGTGTTGAACCCCTGGCTACCAAAACAATGCAAAAACACTTAATTAGGTAAGGATCTGAAATTAGAGGAGTCTTTTTGTAAACTTTGGAAAAACTTTTATCTGGCTATAACTGGTTTTTAATTAGTAAATTCATACTCTCTACAATTTAATGTCTTTGAGATTCCTCACTATAAGAGTTTTCAGTCATGAGGGTGGACCTTCATTCAAATGATGATACTGAGAAATGGATTAAATGCAATCAGGAGATAACCATCAAGTGCCTAGGCTTCTTGATGCTGATGCAAGTCTTCAGTTATGACTGAACAAGAAAGCACATGGCAAGGAAGTTCTAGAGTTCTTTACAAGGTAGAATTCTCTCCAAGAAACCCGCTAGTTACAATGGGTATATAATATATGAAGTTAGGGTCACACTGAATTATTAAAGGAGATGAATGCAGCATACAGTTTGAAGAATTTATACTTTTTGTGTGTGTGTCTTTTATGGAAGACATATCCAAATGCATTCCTGCTCTATCAGTTTCTTATGAATACAATAGTGCATATAGCTAGGAAATTTTAATCAGGCAACATTAGAAGTCTCAACACTACTTTTAAAAAATACTTCCTATCATCTTTTTCTATACAGATATGAGATTGTATTTTTGCCACTTTCACTTGGAATCCAGAGTTTAATTTCAAGTAGCCTCTGAAATATTTTTGTCCACTGAAATTGCAATCCAGATTTAAACTACTTTCATCACTGACATTTTTCTTTTGAGGCCATTGCTGAAGAGGAGATGCTTCTTTTCAGCAGATACAAACACCATCTAAACTACCTTCTAGATAATTTTAGCCTTTACCAGAGAGTGACATGCCGACATGCATGCTAAGCAAAGATAAATTATGCAAGATGCACTCACCAAAGAAAAAGAGCCTGTAAGCACAGTGAAAATCAAGACACAGAAAAAGAAAGACTCTGAAAACCCTGTGTCATCTTTTCTGTCAGGTAATGTACTTCTCTGCATGTCACACTGACAGTGTTAAAGAAGGAAACTCCCATAAACAAAAAATACATTTTTTAAAAATGGAAATTCATCTGATATTTAAATCAAGACTTGCATGTTTTTATCTGAATAGGAATTTCTTAGGCGTTCTTTAAAAACTGAGCTCAAGTATTATATTTAAACTTGATTCCATTTAGAAAAAATATTGCTTATGGGATCAGTTATCCTATCACATAACATGCTATAATAGTGTTAGGAACGTTAGGTAGAAAGACAGACATGAGCAGCTGGGGAAGGAGAAGATGGGGTTCAAAGAAGCTGCCCAGATGAGGTTCAAAGAAAAAGCCACCCAAAATCGTCCCAGGCAGGGGGTCCCTTGTGGAGACAACAAAGGCTTTGCAGGGAGGGGAGATAACTTCCTTCCCAACCAGATGCAAATGGCGGGGAACTAAGAACTGCCCAAATCACACATCAGTCTGGGAAAAGGACATGCTCACTGAGAGGGACGACTACAGGACCTGTAAATCAAGTAACCCCACCTTGCCAAAGAGGCACCTCCTACCTAGAATGCAATATATAGGCCCCCACCTAAAGACGGAGGCCTCTGTCCACCTTGACTCTGGCCCTCTTCTCCCTTGCAGTGTACTCAAATAAAAATTTCCCTCTGCTTTGCTATTGTGTCTCTGCTTTTCCATTTTCTGTTGTGGCAGGGACAGGACTGAGAATGACCTCAACCATAGTAGTTACTAGAGCTAATCTAATTTTAAAGTGATAAGCTCTATTTTCAATTACATTTTAATTTTGATGGTTATGGCATTTATGTTGTAAAAAGTAAAACATTCTTCTTGCTTCTCTGTCATGTGGTCATAGTGGTTATTTATAACTACCTCCTCTATTACCTATTGCATTGTCCCTTTGCCCCTGAGCAATCACCTCCGATGATTGTGGTTCTTTATATGGTGGCAAGAGCCAAATGTTCATTCCCTGAAAGGTCTGGGCCATTAGTAGTGCTGTCTGAATTAGGTTGCTGTACCTTCCCATTGACTTTAATCATGGCACGGCAATACTAAGAGATATCCTAAGAGATCTCCTATTGTGGGTACAATTGCAATATTTCCAGAATCTCTTGCCTGTCCTTAGTCCATCTCCATATCAATAGTGATGAGTTTGCAAGAGAAAGGTGAAGAGGCAAGCACACTCCAGGACAGGAAAGGTTTTTGACCTCCCAGCCAAAAATGGAGAAAAAACAGGGGCAGTGATAGTGGGGCCAGAGAAACAGGCAAGTGGGAGTAAATGATGAACAGAGACAGGATTCTTGTAAGCAGTAAAAGGTCTTCTCCCCATCTAGTTTTTCCCCTCAAATGATTTCAGTTTTAGTGGTTTATGGTTTATTTGTCCTAGGCTGGGGACACATTCCCCCTCCCCTGGAGCCATACCTGGTGGTGGTAGTCGGCAGTACCTCTGAACCCAAAATCTGTCTTCATGGGTGCAATGCTTGGGTGGGCTGCCCTTAGAGATGGTGGGGAGATGCCCAGAAACTCCCCTGAAGATGGTGCAGCTTCCTCCAGGAATCCCCCCATCCGTGGGGCATTCACTTGGGGAACTCCTAGTGGGGGATTGGTCTAGGGTAAAAGTGCCTCCTAAATGAGTGGGCCCCTCCCCAGAACTGAGGAAGGGTGGAGACAGCAGAAGCTGTGGAATTAGCCCTCCATGAGACAGACTGTTTAGGGGCTGTGAGTGACCACATGGTGGCAGTAATTATGGGATTATTGTTCTTCGAACTAGTGGAAAGGATTACCGATGAGAGAGACACAATTCGGTGTTGCTTGAAGGAGCTGGGCAATGAGCTATGGGATGCCCTTAAGAAATAGAGACAGCTCTCCTACAGTATGGGAGAATATATCTGTAAATGACATATCTGACAGGGGTTAACATCCAAAATATATAAAGAACTCATATGCCTCAACACCCAAAAAGCAAATAACCCGATTAAAAAATGGGTGGAGGATATGAACAGACATTTCTCCAAAGAAGAAATTCAGATGGCCAACAGGCACATGAAAAGATGCTCCACATTACTAATTATCAGGGAAATGCAAATTAAAATCACAATGAGATATCACCTCACACCAGTAAGAATGGCCAACATAGAAAAGACTAGAAACAACAAATGCTGGTGAGGATGTGGAGAAAGGGGAACCCTCCTACACTGCTGGTGGGAATGTAAATTAGTTCAACCATTGCGGAAAGCAGTATGGAGGTTCCTCAAAAAACTAAAAATAGAAATATCATTTGACCCAGGAATACCACTCCTAGGAATTTTCCCTAAGAATGCAGGATCTCAGTTTCAAAAAGACATATGCACCCCTATGCTTACTGTAGCACTGTTTACAATAGCCAAGAAATGGAAGCAACCTAAGTGTCCATCAGTAGATGAATGGATAAAGAAGAGGTGGTACATATACACAATGAAATGCTATTCAGGCATAAGAAGAAAACAAACCTTACTATTTGCAACAACATGAATGGAGCTAGAGGATAGTATGCTCAGTGAAATAAGCCAGGTGGAGAAAGACAAGAACCAAATGATTTCACTCTTCTGTGGAGCATAAGAACAAAGCAAAAACTGAAGGTGCAAAATAGCAGCAGACTCACAGAACCCAAGAATGGACTAACAGTTGCCAAAGGGAAAGGAACTGGGAAGGGTGGGTGGGAAGGGAGGGAGAAAGGGAATAAGGGGCATTATGATTAGCATACATAACAGTGGGGATGGGGCTCGGGGAAGGTAGTATAGCACATAGAAGACAAGTGGTGACTCTATAGCATCTTACTACGCTGATGGACAGTGACTGTAATGGGGTATGTGGTGGGGACTTGATAATGGGGGGAATCTAGTAACCACAATGTTGCTCATGTGACTGCATATTAATGATACCAAAAAACAAACAATCAAAATCCATCACATTCCTGCCTAAGAGGAGTACTCTGCTCTGCTATATCAGTAATTTTCTTATCAATATTTGTGCCTAGCTTTATTTGTTATCCCTTTGTAAGAAAGGGATATCACTATTATCTTATTGTAAGAATGTATATATGTCAACTACACTTCAATAAAAATATATACATAAACTGCTGAAAAAAATCCATCATTGAAAGCATTCAATTATATACTGACATTAAAATTCAAGTATTTTCTTGAAAAAAAAATTGAGACAGCTATTAAGAAGTGAGGTTATGCTTCTGTAAGATGCACTGGAGGCAAGGGAGGAGACAGTCGGAGAGTCCACATTACAGGAGGCTGTAGGAGACGGGGAGGAAAGACTGGTGCCTTCAGCCCCAGAGATGGTACAGGAGATGTCAGGAGAGGATGAGGATGTGGAGCTCAGGGCAGAACTGGTGCCAAGGCCACTGCCCGAGGTACCAGCCCCTCCTGTATTAAAGGCCCACCCTATTGTAATTAAGAAAATAAAAATGCAACTGTGGATTCCTTATGGGGAGGAGCTGCTCCCTCCCCAGGCTGTAGAGCACTCCATGCTCTGCCCCTATACCCAGGATGAGCTGGTGGACATGAGCATCCAGTTTCAGCAGATGCTGTTGGAACCTCTGCCTAAATTGGCTTTTGCATCTTTGGGATATGGGGGTGTAAAACATTGTTATATTGGGTTCTGTAATGAGTAGACTGGCTTCCCTGATGACTTACCATTCCCTCCAGCAGAGGTTGCAAGTGCCTGTCACACATCAGGGACTCAAGTGTTTCTAGATTGGCTGAAAGCAGCCATCGGGGCAGTTTGGCCTAATCAGGGTGATTTACCATACTTACCCACTAGCTGGGAAATGTATGCAGAGCTCTATCAGGTGTTATGGGAGCTGGGCATGAAAAATATCATCTATAATACAGACCCCAGGGCCCTGATGAGTTGCTGTTCACCATGGGGATGAGTGGTCTGGTGCTCCATACATTTCCCCCACCCCTCTTGGAGCCCTAGTGGCTATTCTTGCCCTCCACATAGGGCAACCCATAAGTCAAACTAGTCATACTCTAGCAGATCTGGGGGAGGGTAAAACAGTAAGAGCAAGGAAGTACGGGCTATTACTGAGAGGTGCAAAGGGCCCCAAGAAGGTCTCGAGGACGCAGATGTGGGTTGATTTGATAAAGGCCAGGGCAGTGAAAGAAAACCTTGATGGGAAGCCCAGTAGGACTTTGTTAGAACTGTGGCACCAATTAAAGCTAGAACAGCAGTTCCAGCCACTGAGGTCAAAGACATGAAAGCTGGAGGTGAAGCCCCATGTTCAGCCTGTGTCCCTGCAGGACTTCCTGGGGAAGGACGTGCAGAACCCACCTGGACCTTTAATGGAGGATGGTTGGGTGTTATGGTTTGACTGAGAGGAGGATCAAGGCACCTGCTTGGGGGGCTGGCTGGGTCCTCTTGCAACAAAGGCCCTATGTTGAGTGAATGATCAGTCCCCGGGGGATATGTAATGCCTCCTGGCTTTGGGGGACACAGGAGCTGGATGCTCCTTGGTTTACTGTGACCCTGAGTGGTGTCCTGGGACCCCTATTCCTATACAGGGGTAGGGCTGTCAGAGTGAATAAGCTTGAACCCCCTTGGGAATATTGAGGTCTAATGTTGTGTATGATGTTATGCTCAGCTCTGATTCTCTTACAGATAACTGGTATTATTGCAATAGGTTTTGGGTCTTGTAGGCTCAAGCACTTTGGTTTTATTTGTCTTCAAAACAATCTGTTTTTAAGAGATCATGAAAATGCATTCTATTTGATGAAAATAGTTCAATCCAATGTGTGTGTTGCACTGTATATTAGAATTTGATATTACTGTTCTGTAATCATCAAGATATAAGAGAGCCTTACACTTTACAAGTACAAAGATGTTATTTAGCAAATATTTTTTGCTAAGCAGGTTGGTCCTATGGGCTACAGCAGGTAACCTATAATTAGCCCTATTTTATGAGTGAAATTGAAGCCAGGGTACATAAATGAAACTAGCTCATACAACTGAGTATCTTAGTGAAGATAAACATTACACTCTTTTGCCCATTAGTTCAGAATCCTTATGCCACTATAATGCATGTAGGGTTGAAAGCAATATTTCAGTTTTTCTAATCTGGCAGATTTATGGAAGCCATTTGGAGTCAGTCAAAAACAGGTTAGAAGGAAGATGAAATACTTTTTTTTCCTTATTTCCCCCACAAAGTACAATTTAAAACAGAATGATATGATATATAAAAATTATAATTACATCAGGAGGCTCTGAAAGATGGAGAAAAGAAGGCAGGCTTGTTTAGGGACCCTGAAACCTGAAGAATAATGCTGTAATGAGTTCCTTTACTTTTCTTTTGCTTCATAAATTCTAAACTGTGCACTGGAGAAAATGACAACCAGGAAACACCTAAGGGGTTCAAACAAGTAAACAAAAAATCTCCACCAAAGCCTGCCCTCTCTAGCCAAAATACCAAGACAGAGGTGGCCTACAAGACAGAAAACTTCTAGGCACCAATTGCTCTACTGCAACCAAACACCACTCCAAAAAGCTGTAGTCCCCCCACTCAGGCCAGCGAGGGCCAAATGGGGAACCTCCTTGCTGCCCTGTAACAAGATGCCCCAAACATATTAACCTTGGTGAGACATGAGTAAAGATGTGCTGAGGGGAAAATTTATAACATTAAATTCATACATTAAAAAAGAGGAAAACTCTGATATTGGTCATGTAAGCTCTCTACTCAAGAACCTAGAAAATGAAGAGCAAAATAAACCCAAAGCAAGGAGAAGGGAGGAAATAATAAATACAGGGTCAGAAATCAATGAAACTGAAAACAAAAGGAAATCCATAGAGAAAATCAATGAAACAAAAAGTGTTTCCTTTGAAAAGATCAATAAAAATTGACAGGCGTCTAGGCAGACTGATAAAAAAAGAGAGGGACACTAATTGGGAATATTACTATAGACACTGCAGATACCAAAAGGGTATTAACGAAATATTACAAACAACTCTATATGTATAACTTAGACAACTTGGATGAAATGGACCAATTTCTCAAAAAACACCAACTACCAAAATTCACCTGATAAGATATAGATCAATTGAATAGCTCTATAACTAGTAACAGTATTGCACTAGAAGTTAAGGCTGCTGCCTGGCCACTTTGGACTCCACATACCTCTGAGAATCAACAGGCTAAGAAGGGCTATACTGTGTTCCTTTGGTGATTTATCCTATCAAGGAATAATTAGACTGCTACTCAAAAATGAACAGACACAAGAAAGAATACGTCTGTAACATAGGTGTAATTCCGGAGAGAAAATGTATTCCCAGCCCTGGGAAAATAGACCACAAACCACTGAAACTGAAATCAGTCAAGGGAAAAACTAGATGGGGAGGTGGCCTTTTATTGCTTACAAGAATCTTGGCTCCATTTGTCTACTCCTGCTCACCCGTTTCTCTGGTTGCTGTACTTGCTGCCCCTGTATTCTCTCCTGTTTTTGGCTGGGAGGCCAAAAACCTCTCCTGTCCTGGCATGTGTTCACCTCTTTACCTACCCCTTACAAACACCTGTTGATATGGAGATAGACTGAGGCCAGGTGAGAGTTTCTGGAAATACTGCAATTTTACCCAAAGCCCGCCCCTCCAAAAATCTCACCTCACAATCTACTCACTCCTCGTCTTCTGCAGTGGCCCCTGTGGAGAAAATTGGAGTGCTGTAACCAGACTAATAACATACAGTAAGAACAGCCATACAAGTATGATAATTCTCAAACCAGAGGATCCAGCTAGGTTTAAAGTGTTATTCAAATTAAGCCCATAGCTTGACCATTCCACAGGAGGCTAGTATCTGAACCAGTAGGGAGCTCTGTGCATGCTCAGCAAGCAGCAGCAGGGGCCAACAGGTGGGTCCAAGCCACAAGGACTGCAGACAAACACCAGCATAGGCAACGCTTTTCCATCAAGTAAGATACAGGCAAAACAGTGGTCCTATACTAGGACAATGACAGGAACAGGGTAGGTGTAGTGCTACTGGAAACACAGGTACTGGCCATAATAGTAAGATACAACTTCCCTGCAATATGCTTTTACCTTCCAGCTATTTTGGTACAGTATTGTGAACTTTGCGGGCCACTCTGCTGTTACTCCAGGAACATACAGGAGGCCAGTTTCCAGGTCTTGTCCCCAAGGTGCTAGAGGGGACAAGTATCACTGGTTTATGTGTCAAAATGTCCAGTGTCATGTAATCTCCAGGTTGTTATGGGACTCAGTCACATAATGGATTCCTGCCAGGCAGAGGCAGGTCTCACCAACAGAACACAGCCTACATTGTCTTCTGCCCTGGACCAAGTCGTCTACTCCATCATTCCCTGGGGTTGCCAGGGCAAATGGACAACAAGTTGTTGCTAGAGGCCCCAGTCATATGAACATCCAGTTTGTCCATTTTGCAGCAGTGGAGGTAACTGCACATATTTTATCCTCTCCCCACCTAACACCCTTGCATGCTAAGAGGCACAAGGGTGTCAGAATTTGCGCCAAATGTGGGACAAACACATCTAAGGGGGATATCACCCAGAGGCAGAGATGAAATTCTGTAAAATCACTAATCACCAACTACTATATTCCTGCCAGACAGAACATCTGTTGGGGCAGAGGCTGGGAAGGGCAGAATGGCATTATCCTGACACCAGTACAAAGACCTGCAACCTCTAAACCTCCTGGCACTACCTTCCCCTCACAGCACAGAGCTGCTCTTGCCATTACAGGAAAAAGAGAAGCAGTGAAGGGGAAGTTAAAGGACTGCATGTGATTTACTTATGTTTCCTCAACCCATCATCACATCTGGTACAAAGAGGCACCACGGAACTATTCAATGGGAATTAACTAACTTGATTTCAATTTCTTCTCCTCACTGTCCAACACTGGTTAAGGAACTGCATCGATAAAATATCAATTTTCACCTTTGTAAATCGGGATGGAAACAATACTTATGAAATTGTTACAAGGATAAAATTTGACAATGCTTATAAATATCCTTTACGAATTTTAAAGTGCTATGACAACTTGCAGGGAAAACGTCCATATTCTCCTTCTATTATACACCAGATGTGAACAAGAAGGACCAGGGACAAAAACATCACATCCTTTATTTTATTTAACAAATAGTTTTAAGTCACAATAATCCTACACAAGATATAATACATATTTATTTTTAAATTTAGGAATAATTTTAGCATGCCATTAATTTTTCTGATATCTTAAAATTTGAAAAAATCTGATCCTTCATCATTTTAAATGGTGATTTGTAGATCCACCCAAACTAAAATCATGAAAGTATCATCAATGATGTCAACCTAGCAATATAGATAATCTATCAAATCTGACAGGAATTTTCCATGGCAAATGAATGAAAAGAGCAGAAGTATCAACCCTGGACTGTTCTATTACCACTGAGTGCACCCACCGGAAAGCTTGCCCACTAATTCAAGGTTTGTTTGTTTTTTCCCTAGAATAGATAATGTGGTTTTGTACAAACCAAAATATTTTATATGGCTCTACTGGGTTTTGAGGTAAAATACTTTTTTTTCCCCTTACACAGTTCCTATGAGTACTTTACTTTGTGCATTTATTCTGAATCTAAAATTCTAGGTAACAAGGGAATGTGTTTGATAAGGAAACAAATCATGGAATATTCCTTCTTGGAAAGGGAAGTATTTGTTATTGTCACTATCTCCATTTTCAAAACATATGATAATAGAGTGTTTTCAGGGTGACAGACCTTCAGGTATTCTATAAATTCAGTGTTAAGAGAGCCTGGAAGTAATAGTAAGAGAAGTTGCGATTTAACAGAGACCTCACAGATTAAAGAAAATCTCAAGATAGTATGGGAACTCTTACAGGAGATGATCATATTGACAGCCACACTGGCCAAAGTCAAATCTTGCACTATATGTACTGGAAACTCAGAATAGAAGCTGCAGATAAATTCTGATATGAACTTGTTAATATTCATGTTAAAAAATGAGACTATATAAAAAAATGGTGAAAATCCAATGACAAAAAGTAACTTGACAAAATGAAGGAAAAATATACTTTCTTGAAGATGTCAACAAAGTACAGATCATTGAATATCTGCTACAGAAACTAAAAGGCTAACTTGAAAATTTTGTTAACTGTGTTTAGAAATATGTATATAAATCATGATTTTAAAACTTCCTAAAGGGAAGATTTTAAGAAAGTCATACCTGGGTCTCAATTTACTATAATGAGAATATTTTACTTCTTAGAAATAGAAATTAGAAAAAAAAGCTGTCATATAATATGTAAAACATATATACCTATATGTATATATAAAATATATAACACACACTTAAAATATCTTTCTCTTATGCACTACATATTTTATATATTGCTTTTTCATTTTTCTAACACCTTATTTGAAAGATCAGATACTTTTTAAATCACATAAAGGATATTTTATATTTCAAATTCCTTACTCCCTTTTAGAGATTCATATTTTCATCCACAGAATCAAAATTAATCTTAAACTAATTTTATATATTTTCTCTCTCTTATTTTTCTGCTTCCTAATTTCCTTCCCTCCTTCTCTCTCTTGTGTTTCCAATTATTGTAAAACGAAGTTTTTTCAACATTGATTACCCACCTGGTTATATTCTTAACACAACTAGCCTCTGTAAAATAAATCATGTTTATATGTTTTTCCTTAGAGATTACAAAACCATATTTCCTAGTAATAATTCTAGATGTCTAACCTAGTAATCATTTTGACTCTATGAGTATTGAAAGGACAGAGAATTACAGAAAAAAATATCATCATTATAACTATAATGTTTAAAACTATCTTATTAGAAATAAAAATTATCTTTGGATAATTGGTTCATGTTGGATTGAAAGACAATAATCTTCTATAAGATATTTGGAGATGTTGTACTAATTGCATCACCCTGAGAGAGGAGAGATTAGTAAAAGTCATACTAACATCTATTCCTATTTTATAAGGACATTATCGTTAAAAATAATTTAAAAATAAGATTTTTAATGGTTCAGTACGAACTATATAGAAAATGTTTTATGAAACAGTTACACTAAAGATAACAGTTGAGCAGACTATAATGTGACCTAATTAATCCTGATTGCACTGAAAATGATGTGATGAGATTCTCTCATAAACTCTTGGTTTTGATATATGTATCCCTATCACGAAGTGACTAATTACTGGGCACTTTTCTACTGGACAGGACTCAGGAGTGGAAAGAACAAATTAAAACAGTGTGAAAGATGGATACACTGTGGTAGGCATTAAACTCCATTCTCTTCAAATGATACGCTGAAACCAGGTATAGTACACTGCCTTCTGGGTTGGAGATTGTCAGGAGAAAAACTGTGGAACAGGGACCACAAAGAAGAGCCACTGAGCACCAAATCTGCTGTAAATCCCACTCTTCTGAATGGGAACGTGGTTTATCTATAAACATATGCTATATGGGGGTACTTCCCCATCAAGATATCAGATCACTAAACTGTGAGGTAAGGAAAAGAATCTGTTAAAAATATAAATAGAAGAAGAGATACTTCAAATCTACTTGTATCTTAGCTGTCACACTGCCTCTGCACCCCTCCTCCAACAGACTAACAATCACCCATCACTACATCCCTCAGGGACAACAGGAAACAACTTTTCTCAGAATACTAAGCTATACTTATATCTAATTTCCTATTAAACAGTAATCCTTAATTTCAGAGAATTTTAGCAAAGCAAAGCCATACTGCTAAAGACTTCAGTCGGTATTTACATACAGTTATAATACAAATACAAAGATAAGCAACATCTGAAAATATCAGTTCTAGCCCTTTTGAAGTTGTTGTCATGCTTTATTTGGAAGTCATTTTACATGGAAAGCAATATATTTACTCTTTTTTACCTCAGCATCTTGAATATGAGTCATAAAGCAATACAGATGGGATCATAAACAATAGTCTAAGACAAAAACTGCTTAGCTTGAAGAAAGAAGCTAAAAGGGCCAATATTTTAATGTTGTAAGAATACTACAACTCAGAAATATATTTCAATTTTCTGGGTAAAATCCAGTAGTCATGATTTAAACATCTCTTAAAATGACTGCTCTTTTAGCTATTTGTTGCAAATCTCATATATTTTAATATATTCAGGTTGTGTAATATTCTCTATCCATGATGATAAATTTAAAAGATACATCATTCGACATGGTGCTTGTACTAAACCCCAGATTTTTAGGAGCCAAATATATCACTGAACTAGGGTAAAGATATAACATATACCTGAATAGAGAATTACAATAGGAAAAAAAATAGTTTATTATGCTATCTGCAGAAAATATATGGAGTAAAATAACTCAAGACTACAATAGTTTCTAAACAAGTCTTCTACTCTTTTACTCTTCCAGCCCATTTTCTTCATAGCAAAGTGATCTTACAGATACATTGGACCATGTCTCACTTCAGTTTCAAATCCTTTCATTGCTTCCCTTACACAGCACATTATCTCTCTTCTTTTCACTTGTAGATACATCCATTTTCCCTTTCAAGGCTTAGCTTTAATTCCCTCTAAGACATTAACCTCGTATAAAATGCCTCTATTGTTTACTTGAAAATCCCTGTTTGTTTTTATTATCTTATTAGCAACCTGTAATTATTCTATTTACTAGTTTCTTTTAAATTAGCCTTCTCTATCAGCATGTAAACACCAAAATCAGGAAACATACTATCTTGCTCACTTTTATACCCTGAGCATTTTTCTGGTACCTATTAAGTTCCTAATTGTCCTATTAATTTAGGAGCATTTTTGAATAGATTGTATCTACAGTGAAAGTGAGATGGAATAGGTTTGATCACCCAAGGAAAAATAAAACTACTGTATTCCATTTTCCTCTTATAAAATGTTAAGTTTAGAGAGGAGGAGCCAAGATGGCTGTGTGAGTAGAGCAGTAGAAATCTCCTACCAAAACCACATGTATCTATGAAAATATAACAAAGACAACTCTTCCTAGAATAAAGACCAGAGGACACAGGACAACATCCAGACCACATCCACACCTGCAAGAACCCAGCGCCTTGTAAAGGGGGTAAGATACAAGCCCTGGCCCTGCGGGACCCAAGGACCCCTCCCCCCAGCTCCTGGCGGGACAAGAATAGGCAGAGAGGGAGGGAGACGGAGCCCAGGACTGTTGAACACCCAGTCCCCGCCATCCGGACCAGAGCGCAGACACAGTGCATGCACAGGGCCCTGGATACTAGGGAAATAGGGCAGCAAGAACGGTGAGAGGGTACCAGAGGCCTGGCACTGGAGGACATAAGAAAAGCGAGTGGCCATTTTTTTTTTTTTCTGTTTTGTTTTGGTGAGGGCTTTTTGGAAGTCTTAAAGGGATAGGGACCCCAATAATAGGGAAACAGGACAGTGAGACTGGTGAGCAGAAGCCTGAGGCTGACGCCAGAGAATAAAGAAAAATGAGGGCCATTATTTATTTATTTATTTATTTAATTAAAAAATTTTTTGTTTGTTTGTTTGTATGTGGTCGTTGTTTTGTTTTGGTGGGTGCTTTTTGGAAATCTTAAAGGGGCAGGGCAGGACACTTAATCCAGAGGTAGGGAATCAGGGGATCTCTGGGCACCCTAATTCCCTGGGCTGCAGGGAGCACGGAAGACCCTTAAGGAGATAAATAGCCTCCAGGCCGCTCCACCTCCAACACGACTCCACCACTTTGGAGCAGCTGCCCGAGCCAGGCCAGGCCCACAGCAACAGCGGAGATAAACTCCATTGCAGCCGGGCAGGAAGCAGAAGCCCTGTCTGCGCACAGCTACCCAGTACAAGCCACTAGAGGTCGCTGTTTTCCCAGGAGAGGAAGGCCACAAACCAACAAGAAAGGAAGTCCTTCCAGCCGTCACTCGTCCCAGCTCTGCAAACTATTCCTATCACCATGAAAAGGCAAACCTACAGGCAGACAAAGATCACAGAGACAACACCAGAGAAGGAGACAGACCTAACCAGTCTTCCTGACAAAGAATTCAAAATAAAAATCATAAACATGCTGACAGAGATGCAGAGAAATACGCAAGAGAAATGGGATGAAGTCCGGAGGGAGATCACAGATGCCAGAAAGGAGATTACAGAAATGAAACAAACTCTGGAAGGGTTTATAAGCAGAATGGATAGGATGCAAGAGGCCATTGATGGAATTGAAACCAGAGAACAGGAACGCATAGAAGCTGAACAGAGACAGATAAAAGTATCTACAGGAATGAAACAATATTAAGAGAACTGTGTGATCAATCCAAAAGGAACAATATCCGTATTATAGGGGTGCCAGAAGAAGAAGACAGAGGAAAAATGATGGAAAGTATCTTGGAAGAAATAATTGCTGAAAACTTCCCCAAACTGTGGGAGGAAATAAGCGAACAGACCATGGAAATACACAGAACCCCCAACAGAAAGGATCCAAGGAGGACAACACCAAGACACATAATAATTAAAATGGCAAAGATCAAGGACAAGGAAAGAGTGTTAAAGGCAGCTAGAGAGAAAAAGGTCACCTATAAAGGAAAACCCATCAGGCTAACGTCAGACTTCTCAACAGACATCCTACAGGCCAGAAGAGAATGGCATGATATATTTAATGCAATGAAACAGAGGGGCCTTGAACCAAGGATACTGTATCCAGAACGACTATCATTCAAATATGATGGTGGGATTAAACAATTCCCAGACAAACAAAAGCTGAGGGAACTTGCTTCCCACAAACCAAATCTACAGGATATCTTACAGGGACTGCTATAGATGGGAGCACTCTTAGAAAGAACACAGCACAAAACACCCAACATATGAAGAATGGAGGAGGAGGAAAAGAAAAGAATCTCCAGACAGTATATATAACAGCTCAATAAGTGACCTAAGTTAGGCAGTAAGATACTAAAGAGACTAACCTTGAACCTTTGGTAACCACGAATTTAAAGCCTGCAATGGCAATAAGTACATATCTTTCGATAGTCACCCTAAATGTAAATGGACTGAATGCACCAATCAAAAGACACAGAGTAATAGAATGGATAAAAATGCAAGACCCATCTATATGCTGCTTACAAGAAACTCACCTCAAACCCAAAGACATGTACAGACTAAAAGTCAAGGGATGGAAAAACATATTTCAAGCAAACAACAGCGAGAAGAAAGCAGGGGTTGCAGTACTAATATCAGACAAAATAGACTTCAAAACAAAGAAAGTAACAAGAGATAAAGAAGGACACTACATAATGATAAAGGGCTCAGCCCAACAAGAGGATATAACCATTGTAAATATATATGCACCCAACACAGGAGCACCAGCATATGTGAAACAAATACTAACAAAACTAAAGGGGGAAATAGACTGCAATGCATTCATTCTAGGAGACTTCAAGACACCACCCACCACAAAGGATAAATCCATCGGGCAGAAAATAAGTAAGGACATGGAAGCACTGAACAACACAGTAGAGCAGATGTACCTAATAGACATCTATAGAACTCTACATCCAAAAGCAACAGGATACACATTCTTCTCAAGTGCACATGGAACATTCTCCAGAATAGACCACATACTAGCCCACAAAAAGAGCCTCAGTAAATTCCAAAAGATTGAAATCCTACCAACCAACTTTTCAGACCACAAAGGCATTAAACTAGAAATAAATTGTACAAAGAAAGCAAAAAGGCTCACAAACACATGGAGGCTTAACAAAACGCTCCTAAATAATCAATGGATCAATGACCAAATCAAAATGGAGATCCAGCAATATATGGAAACAAATGACAACAACAACACCTAAGCCCCAACTTCTGTGGGACACAGCAAAAGCAGTCTTAAGACGAAAGTATATAGCAATCCAAGCATATTTAAAAAAGGAAGAACAATCCCAAATGAATGGTCTAATGTCACAATTATCGAAATTGGAAAAAGAAGAACAAATGAGGCCTAAGGTCAGCAGAAGGAGGGACATAATAAAGATCAGAGAAGAAATAAATAAAATTGAGAAGAATAAAACAATAGCAAAAATCAATGAAACCAAGAGCTGGTTCTTCGAGAAAATAAACAAAATAGATAAACTTCTAGCCAGACTTAATAAGAGGAAAAGAAAGTCAACACAAATCAACAGTATCAGAAATGAGAAAGGAAAAATCACGACAGACCCCACAGAAATACAAAGAATTATTAGAGAATACTATGAAAACCTATGTGCTAACAAGCTGGGAAACCTAGGAGAAATGGACAACTTCCTAGAAAAATACAACCTTCCAAGACTCACTCAGAAAGAAACAGAAAATATAAACAGACCAATTACCAGCAACGAAATTGAAGCGGTAATCAAAAAACTACCAAAGAACAAAACCCCCGGGCCAGATGGATTTACCTCGGAATTTTATCAGACATACAGGGAAGACATAATACCCATTCTCCTTAAAGTTTTCCAAAAAATAGAGGAGGAGGGGATACTCCCAAACTCATTCTATGAAGCCAACATCACCCTAATACCGAAACCAGGCAAAGACCCCACCAAAAAAGAAAACTACAGACCAATATCCCTGATGAACATAGATACAAAAATAATCAACAAAATTCTAGCAAACCGAATTCAAAAATACATCAAAAGGATCATACACCATGACCAAGTGGGATTCATCCCAGGGATACAAGGATGGTACAACATTTGAAAGTCCATCAACATCATCCACCACATCAACAAACAGAAAGACAAAAACCACATGATCATCTCCATAGATGCTGAAAAAGCATTTTCTCCATAGATGCTGAAAAAGCATTTCACAATGTTCAACATCCATTCATGATAAAAACTCTCAGCAAAATGGGAATAGAGGGCAAGTACCTCAACATAATAAAGGCCATCTATGATAAACCCACAGCCAACATTATATTGAACAGCGAGAAGCTGAAAGCATTTCCTCAGAGATCGGGAACTAGACAGGGATGCCCACTCTCCCCACTGTTATTTAACATAGTACTGGAGGTCCTAGCCATGGCAATCAGACAAAACAAAAAAATACAAGGAATCCAGATTGGTAAAGAAGAAGTTAAACTGTCACTATTTGCAGATGACATGATACTGTACATAAAAAACCCTAAAGACTCCACCCCAAAACTACTAGATCTGATATCGGAATACAGCAAAGTTGCAGGATACAAAATCAACACACAGAAATCTGTGGCTTTCCTATACACTAACAATGAACCAACAGAAAGAGAAATCAGGAAAACAACTCCATTCACAATTGCATCAAAAAAAATAAAATACCTAGGAATAAACCTAACCAAAGAAGTGAAAGACTTCTACTCTGAAAACTACAAGTCACTCTTAAGAGAAATTAAAGGGGACACTAACAGATGGAAACGCATCCCATGCTTGTGGTTAGGGAAAATTAATATCATCAAAATGGCCATCCTGCCCAAAGCAATATACTGCTTTGATACATTCCCTATGAAACTACCAGCAACGTTCTTCAATGAACTGGAAGAAATAATTCAAAAATTCATATGGAAACACCAAAGACCCTGAATAGCCAAAGCAATCCTGAGAAAGAAGAATAAAGTAGGGGGGATCTCACTCCCCAACTTCAAGCTCTACTATAAATCCATAGTAATCAAGACAATTTGGTACTGTCACAAGAACAGAGCCACAGACCAATGGAACAGACTAGAGAATCTAGACATTAATCCAGACATATATGGTCAATTAATATTTGATAAAGGAGCCATGGACATACAATGGCGAAATGACAGTCTCTTCAACAGGTGGTGCTGGCAAAACTGGACAGCTACATGTAGGAGAATGAAACTGGACCATTGTCTAACCCCATATACAAAAGTAAACTCAAAATGGATCAAAGACCTGAATGTAAGTCATGAAACCATTAAACTCTTGGAAGAAAACAAAGGCAAAAACCTCTTAGACATAAACATGAGTGACCTCTTCTTGAACATATCTCCCCGGGCAAGGAAAACAACAGCAAAAATAAACAAGTTGAGACTATATTAAGCTGAAAAGCTTCTGTACAGCAAAAGACACCATCAATAGAACAAAAAGGAACCCTACAGTATGGGAGAATATATTTGAAAATGACACATCCGATAAAGGCTTGACGTCCAGAATATATAAAGAACTCACACGCCTCAACAAACAAAAACAAATAACCCAATTAAAAAATGGGCAGAGGAACTGAACAGACAGTTCTCCAAAACAGAAATACAGATGGCCAACAGACACATGAAAAGATGCTCCACATCGCTAATTATCAGAGAAATGCAAATTAAAACTACAATGAGGTATCACCTCACACCAGTAAGGATGGCTGCCATCCAAAAGACAAACAACAACAAATGTTGGCGAGATTGTGGAGAAAGAGGAACCCTCCCACACTGCTGGTGGGAATGTAAATTAGTTACACCATTGTGGAAAGCAGTATGGAGGTACATCAAAATGCTCAAAACAGATTTACCATTTGACCCAGGAATTGCACTCCTAGGAATTTACCCTAAGAATGCAGCAATCAAGTTTGAGAAAGACAGATGCACCCCTATGTTTAACACAGCACTATTTACAATAGCCAAGAATTGGAAGCAACCTAAATGTCCATCGATAGATGAATGGATAAAGAAGAGGTGGTACATATACACAATGGAATACTACTCAGCCATAAGAAAAGGGCAAATCCTACCATTTGCAGCAACATGGATGGAGCTGGAGGTTATTATGCTCAGTGAAACAAGCCAAGCGGAGAAAGAGAAATACCAAATGATTTACCTCATCTGTGGAATATAAGTACAAAGGAAAAACTGAAGGAACAAAATGGCAGCAGAATCACAGAACTCAAGAATGGACTAACAGGTACCAAAGGGAAAGGGACTGGGGAGGATGGGTGGGTAGGGAGGGATAAGGGGGGAAGAAGAAGAGGGCTATTAAGATTAGCATACATGGGGGGGTGGGAGAAAGGGGAGGTCTGTACAACACAGAGAAAGCAAGTAATGATTCTACAACATTTTGCTATGCCGATGGACAGTGACTGTAAAGGGGTTTATAGGGGGGACCTGGTATAGGGGAGAGCCTGGTAAACATAATATTCGTCATGTAAGTGTAAATTAATGATACAAAAAAAAAAAGCAGTTCCTGTGTGGGGACCTCCAATGAGTTTTACACAAGGGTATAAAGGGCATGCAAAAGTGTAGGCAAAGGGCCTGTTTGTGTTTATACAGAGGATCAAAGCCTAATTTGGCTACCCTGAATATCACCTACAATATGAAAAAGAACTTCCAACATCAGCACTCTCTGGAAGACTCATGCCAGAAGATGAACATCAGAAAACCCCAACAAAGATCCACGCACTGCTACAGCTGTAGATGCACTCATCCCACCAGTTCCTGGACTTGCCATGGGAATGAGGAAGGAGATATCTAAGCTGGCCTGTGCATACAGTAAAACAACAAATTTGACTGGATCTATACTGTTGGAACTCAACCAAGAATTAGGAGAAGTGCAAATTGTAGTGCTCCAAAATCTTACAACTACAGACTATTGACTGTTAAAAGAACATATGGGATGTGAACAGTCCCCAAGAATGGGTTGTTTTAATTTGTCTGGTTTCTCTCAGACTGTTCAAGTTCAGTTGGACAATATCCACCATATCATAGATAAGTTTTCACAAATGCCTAAGGTGCCTAACTGGTTTTCTTGGTTTCACTGGAGATGGCTGGTAATTACAGGTATGTTTTGGTTATGTAACTATACTTCTATTATGTTAATGTGTGTGTGCAATTTAATTAGTAGTTTAAAACCTATACATGCTGAAGTTACTCTACAAGAAGATATGTCAAAGAAATAATCAATCTTCCCAGGTTTTCTTCCGTCTGCTACTTCTGTAGCTTTTCTTCTTCCTTCCTAATTACAACCCTTAAATAGAATTCGTACCTCATATCAAATTTACCGAGTATCATAATTCTTCCAAGTGGTAAAGACACCTCAAGACAAATGCTGGGCATAGAAGCCACAGGGCATAAATCTGCAAAGAAGTAAAAAGCTAACTTTTTCAAAGAGTATTGCTTCTCTCTCACTTACCAACTTTACATTTCCCTGTATGGCCCCGGAAGTTGACTGGTTAGCCAGAGACAGGTAAGATTCCTCAAGGGAGGAACAACCTAAGACAGGCAAAGTCGCAGGGGGGCCATCGGGTGAGAAATTGGGGATCAACAGAGGTGAGGCTTAGAACGTCACCGCCCCTGTTCTGAGAGAAATCTTCTGCATACGTGGATGTTTTATTGCCCTTGTCTAGCTTGGATTAACACATAGTCTACAGGCACACACCTGATCATCTACATTTGCTCTCTTACAACACTAAACTATGTTTTCTACCTTTATCTTGGATCTACCTACCACTTCAGCATTTTATTAAAAATAATAGTAATAAAGAGAGAAATGTGGTATCCACATATAAATCAAGTATAAAAATCAAATGAGTATTCATATTTGAACTGACTGTTTATAGTTCATAATGCATGAGCAAAACCGAAAGCTTCTGTGATGACTGCCCTTGTACTGTTCACCATTTAACTTATTCACTATGTAAGAATTTGTTCTCCATGTAAGAACTTGTTTGGTATGTTTCAGAAGATTGGAGACTGATGAAAATTAGGCTTGGGGTAGATTAATGATTGTGCATTGAGCATTGACTCCCCTATACAGAATTTTATTGTTGTTAACAACCATTTGATCAATAAATATGAGAGATGCCCTCACAAAAACAAAAACAAAAAGAAAAACAAAAACAAAAACAAAAAAATACACACTTCCAATTGTAAAATAAATAAGTGACCGGGATGTAATGTATAGCATAAGGAATATAGCCAAAATATTGTAACAACTTGGCATGGTGATAGCTGGAACCTGGAATTATGTATATAAATGTTTTATCACTGTGTTGTACACCTGAAACTAATGTAATGTAATACTGTGTGTCAACTACCCTTCAATAAAAAATAATTATCCACAAAAAATAATTAAATAAAATGTTGTTTTTCCTATTTGTATCCCAACCCAGTTTATTTTTTTAATTTACTTTTAATTATTCAATAATTAAGAAGAAATGTTAGTTTTTGTCATATGAAGGAGGGAATTAAAAACATCCATGCACAACCACATATATGCACACACACTTGATTTTATTATATCTGTTCTTCACAGCATGTATTGGAAAGTTAGAAATTAATCAGTTAATCGGAAATGGGTAGACCATTAGTTTACGTAATTCCACTTAAATAATGCCAAAGGTTTGAGATCTGTGCAATTCAGATGCAATATAATGTTGCAAAATTATTATTTTATGGTGTTTTAAAAAGTTGCCTTCCAGAGAAGGTGTCTTTAGGAAATCATTAGCATACCACTGAATACAAATCAGTTGTTAAGTTTCACAATATGATACTTACTAACATAAAATTCAGTAACCCATGTTGAAGTCTATTTCGTTGTTAAAACTTTCTAATGGAGCAACCTCTCTAGATTTTTTCCATCCTAAAAAGGGAATAGTGTCAAAGTGAGTTATTCAGTCTGAAACCATCAGTTTGTTATTAAGGGATGTCCTAAAGCAGGGAATTCTATAGCTCTGGATTCAGAGAAAGTTCCTGTAGAGCAGTAAATACTACACCGTGAGTACCTTCGGTACAGTAATTGTATCTTATTTATTTCCCTACCCTTCCTGCTTATCACAGTGCTTGGCATATATTTGTGTTCCATAAATGTTCACTGAAGGCATTAGCCAGAATCTATCCAGTATTCTTGAAAATTTATGAAAAGGATAATAATTCACTTCTAGAATGTTCACGAAATAAATCTTCCTGGAAAATTGGGAAATTTTGATTTTTTAAGGTGATTTATTGGACAGACTGATAAATTGCAGGGTCACAAAGGAAGGTTTAGTAGAAGTGCATTCTGGGTTATCACCTGGTATCTCTTTCTTTGTAGCAAAAGGATGCTGAAGAGCACAAATCAAAATCTAGGCTCTCGCCCAAACCATAGTTAACTCACTTGTGAGTCTGTTAAATGAGAAATATGGACAAGACATCTGCCAATATTGTTCCAATAACAAAAAAAGTTATGATTCTGAAATGTTTACTCCTATATGTGAAATTGGTCTGTTTTTTATATTTATGCACTCAATATATTAGGTGACATTTGGTGATAAACCAAAGAATGATAAACCAATTCAACTCTACTAAAACAGTCTCTGAACAACAGCAAACGGCTTCTTTTTTTACATGCTGTGATTTTTTACGTGCTGTGAGTCAAGGGAGCAACACTCTATTAAAAGAGGTTGTAGTATGGGGATTGTGAATTTCATCTGCTGTGAGTCACTATTACAGTAAACTTTTGTATTAATTGTCTTTTCATGTTGCTCCAGGGCAATCTGCAGAAAAGAGATTACTGTAAATAAGCATCTAGTATAAAAACCCATTCATGCCATATCAAAAAAAGAAAAAAAAGGAAAAGCAAAAAAGATAAAAAACAAAATCAAAGGAAGCTATTAACTTTGTTTTGCCAGCTATCTATTTAACTCACATCCTAGTGTTTTTCTGTTGTAAAGGTAAGAAATGCCATATGAATCCATTGTTTAAAGGTATCAGTTCTAAAAATAAGCAAAAACATTACATCAAACGAAGAGAAACTTTGTGCACTGCCTAAGAGATCCTATTAAACCTTAACAAATGTGAGCAGGCAGGGATCTATCTGTAAGTACGAACATAATGAAACAACTTCTCATTATGTAGATGTCTATCCACATGGTAGACGCTGTATGACAGGTATACACTGTATGCCTACTGTGTGCTTCATTTTTTTTTAACAGGCAAAATGTGAGTTTCCCATGACACTTTTTTATATTTGAATATGAAAGGAACATGAGTATAGATTATTTATAATGGATTTTGACTGTTCTAAGAAATATAAAGTGGAAATATCTCAAAGTTAGATTATGGGCCCCTTCTACTATATTTAATATAGATCTTTAACCCAACAACTAGGAACTGGGTGTCTTAAATTCATTATCACTATTTTAAGTTTAAAAATAATAGTGGAATAAGATGAAATATACTTGGATCCATAAAAAGGACAATTAAAAAGTATTCATACAAATAATAAATTAATTCACATGTTAACTGAATACTGACTGCATCAGAGATCAAAAGCCCTGCCTTCACAGAACTCAAACCATTCAACATAACTTATCTTGAAAACCATGGGAGCAGCCCTTCTACTAAAAACTTTCCCTTCTTTACTACAGTTTTGGGTTGAGAAGGCTTGAGAAGTGGGAATTAACAAAAAATAAGGTTCTTCTTCATCTTTGTTTTAGAAACCCCAAATTTTAATCAATCTCTGCTTAGAAAACTATTTTAAAATGAAATAATGCAGAGCTGACATCTTAAAAGATTTTGTCAAAAGGTTTCCTTTCGGGATGGCAGAACAGATGTTTAAAACAAAGAACAGTCAAAATACAAGCTTCTGTTTTTTAAAAGTTTTGAAGTTGAACTCATTGCTCTCTATCATGACAGCAATTCATCTTTGAATTAATAGACACAAACATTCAAATGTTTTTTTTAGCTGTAAATTAATTTCTCTTCATATATTTCTTTAGGTTATCTATTACATGTTGATTTATTACATTGTACATACTTATATGAAACATATATAAGAATATTATGCTTAAGTAGGAAAATGAAATTGAACCCTTTACTTTTGCAAGTTAAATTTAAAGGATATGAATAAAATTACACAGAAAAATATGCCATATAATTGAATTTGAGTAAAATAAAATACACATATTCCAGAAAAATATACCATTTGTGATCTATATAGAGAGAAATGACTCTCAATGTGGAATGTAAACAGTGTAAGGAACCAGGGAGAGAGGAGATCAGAATTGCTAGGAATTCTTTCACAATACACCTGCACAGTTGATAGCTACCTTTTAGCCTTGACTAAACATCTGGTTTCTAGCCACAGGTAATGAAATGCTCTGAGGCAAGTATTGTGCTAAATACATAGCATACAGTCATCTCATGTTATCCTTAAAGTATTTTCATAAATTAGGAATATCATCTTCCTGTTAGAGTAAACTGAGACTTATTGCATTTAAATTATTGAATTAATAATGTACAACCAGTTCATGGAAAATATAGATTTGAACCCAGGTTTATTCTGCCTCTAAATTCTATATTCATAACCAACTGGCTGTATGTAGGAATCAATATTTTAATAGATAATAAAATAGATAGCTGTTTTTGTCTGTGCTCACCCTGGGAAACCCCCATCTCTGGAGTGTTATATATTACAGTATAGCTTCCTTTCCTTCTATACATTTTTCTCTAGTATAGACTTAACTCAGTGTTTATTATGAGACAGAGGACATCACACTGGTGGGAAGAAGAAAATAACAATTATTAAGAGGAGGTAACAGACATAGAGGCAGAGTTCTCCAGAAACTCAGGCCATCTTCACAATGGGAAACAACTCTAGTTCACTAATTCTTGGGTTAACAGAGTTTTTAGCTATTTCTTCTTATCCCACATTGCCTGGTTTTGTCTCCATCATAATTCCTATCATTTTTACTGCATCCTCTAAGGAAGAAGAAAATCCCAACTACGTGTAATTTTTAAAATTTCACTTCAGTGTAGATAGTCACTACTATCAGATTAAATACTCAACGTTACATTTCTTAAAATCTAAACAATATAAAGGACAGTAAATGTAACATAATTATCCCCTCATGGATTCCTCTTTTCCTCTTTTCTAAAACAGGTCAGTTATGCTTTTCCACACTTAGGTTTCCTGAGTTCCTATAATGTGTTTCTGGAAAGTTATTTACGGAAACTACAGAAGGGATGGTCTATATTAAAACATATTTTTAAATATTTTGTTCAATGCTGACATTCAAAGTAAAATTACTGTACTGAATATTTTTTCAATTAATTAAAATAATTGAATATAATATCAAGAATCATGCAAACTTCCACTATAAATGGTGATTCATGATATATGTATTTATAAAATAGATGTACCTATATATTTTGTTCACCTATAATCAGATATAATTTCCTTCTTTTTAAAGATCAAAAATAAATACTAGATAGATAACTGTTAGAATCCATCCTGACATGTACATGTGATTAGCTATGTATTGGTCATATACATGTTGTAATTTCTTTATAATAGTATATAATAATGTCCAATAATATATAGTTATACCTGAATTTCTGAATACAGCCAAGCCACAATAAGGAATTGCTTTTTCTTAGACTATATTATAAAACTATTCTTTCAGAGAATTGCAAGAGTTTTTGTAGAAATTTTACATATAAAATTGAAACAATCAGGAAAAGGGCTGAAATTTATTACATGTGATTAGGAACATCTTTTACATTAATTCAAAAGCTGAGGAAGAGAAAGCTTTGTTGAAGAATATTTTCAAAGATGTAAGTGATAAACGGAGGTTACATAGTCAACTGGTGGTCTAAATTGTGCTGTATCTCCAGTCTCCTTTCTCTTAGACTAATCCTTCCACCTCCAAGCTGTACTCTGTTAGGTTGCTCTCTATCTTGTTATTATTTTCCAATTCACCCCCATTACAACCCTCACATTCACATACCTAGTCATCTAATTTTGCTTGTGATTATATTGGTTTGTACAAAGGTAAAAAGGCTGGATTTGTATATTCAGTACTTTTCAGTAATTATGAACTATGCAATATTTCCACACAATGCCAAATAATTTTTATCAACAGGAGTTACACAGCAGTTAAATATTATATCTGAAAATGTTCTATGTAGTATATGCTCCAAATATTTTTTCCATTTTCTATAAATTTGCAATCAAGAATAAGCAGAGCACATACAGACAGGAACATGTAACTATCTTAGTAACACTGGCACAGGTGATTAACAAACCTCAAAACTTAATGTCAGCAGGAGCATCTATTCTCAAACCTACTGGGTACTTGAGTAAACTTACATTTTGGCATGATAAGATTAAGAAAGAGAATGATAACCTTGTTAATATATTATTTTTAACTTAGAATTACATAGAAATGATATTTCAAAATATTGTAAATGGCACAGATCCTAACATTTATAAGTAAAACTCCTAGTATTGCCAGATGTCAGTTCCTAACATTTGAGAGGGAAGGTTCAATATCAATCTCAGTTAGAGAATATTAAGATATTCATCAAACTTTTTACTGCTTTCTTACTAATCTTTTAGAAAATCTAAAATGTATGAACTTCCTACAACTTTTCTTGAGTCCACTTGTAGTTTAAGCCCATATTTGTTTTTGAATCTGCATGAATGGAGGCAGATTATATCAAGGGACTAACAACATGCTTTAAAGTCAAATGTAGAGAATTAGTATACAAAGAGTAGCTAATCCTTTTTTCTTATTTTTGGTGTTTTTGAGCAAATTACTTCTTTCGAAATCTCAGTTTCCTTTGATATAGGGATAATGTGTTCTTCATAATGTTATTTTAAAACTGAAATTAAGGAAATATATGCATTAAATTTCTTAGTATAATGCCTGCAATGTAGCTAATATTCAATAAATCATTGACTAATAGTGTTCCGATTTTTCAGAAAATTGTAAGGTTCATGCTAAGCTTCTGCCCAAGACTCAAACTTAGAAATCCCACTAGTTTCTAAGTCTCAATGTTTCTGAACACAATTGATCCTTTTTATCCAATAAAACCAGCTATTCCCTCAAAATTGGCCTAATTTTGCTCATAGTATTAATAACTATTCAGAATCATATTCATCAAGATCTTAATCAAATACTGGTTTCACTGCCCACTGGTTACCGGAAGCTGGGCAGATGGAAGGGGGTGGGGAACTGAGCCTTAATTTCATTATCTGTAAAGGAGGAACATTTTAAGATTTGCCTCAAAGAATTGTTGTGATTAAATATGTAAAGCACTTAACCTTACTAGTCACAAAGTAATGATTCAAAAAGTTAATTATTGCTGTATTATTACATAATTATTAGCTTTTCATAGTCTTTCTCCCTCTTTCCCATTTAATCCTCTAAGTCCACTGTGTTCTCCTTCAGACTATCCTATTCTACAAATTCAGTCTTACAGTCACAACCAAATCTCATGGCAAAATACATCTGAACAATCCTAAATTCCATGTGCACTGTAAATACATATATATGTGTGTATATATATGTAAATATATATTATATATATATACCATATATAGTATATAGTATATAGTATAAACTATATACATATCTATGAAAATATTAAAGAAATTTAGCTAAATGTATAATGATTCCAAGGCGTAACTATGGAATGATCATGTGATACACTAACATGGATAATATCTCTATTCATTGAACAAATATTGACCAAGCATTAACTATGAATACGTGATTTTAGTGGGGTCTAGAAACAAAGGTAAATAATACATGCTCCATGGAAACAAGAGTCACTGAGCAGAGGAGAGACATGTACAATAATTATGACAAGGAATAGTTCTTAAAATGTGGGATGGGGATGGGGATACCTGGGCTTCTTTGATCCTTTCATGAGTTATGAAAGTTTAACTCTATTCCATATAATGCTAGTACATTCCTTCCCATTTTCACTCTCATTTTCTCATGAGTGCCACAGGGTTTTCCATAGGCTACATGTGTTGTGATTATATATACTGTTCTGATATCTAATAAAATGCTCTTTTGTGTATTCTTGATTTTAAAGTTTTTTTTTTTAGTTTCTAATAGGGTAATATAAATAGATACAATCCAAAGATTCTTTGGGGGTCCTTAATAATTTTGACAGTGTAAAAGGATCTTGCAACCAAAAGAGTCTGAGAAGCACTTGCATACATACTGTGATGACTCTATGAAGAAATGGCAAGTATTTGGGAAAGTAAGGAAAAAATTAGAGAAAATTTCAGGGCATTAAGGAATCAAGAGGACAGACTCCTAAATTAGACTGAGGTTTTCCCTGAACATTTACTCTGCCATATTCAACTTTATGATATCCCTTCCTCCCAATAATATGGAAATCTAGAGAAAAGGGAAAGGTCTCAAATGAAGGCAGGAATTTAGAGACATTTATGGAATACTACCATACTACAGTTTTTAAGAATACAGAATCAAATGGTAAATATAGACTAATCATAGAGTTTTAACTGCAACAAGGCCGTCCAAGAATTAGTTATACTTTTTTCTATGTGGAAGTCAGATGGAGACATGATTACCTTACAAATACCTTCTCAAGACCTATTATTCTTGCAAGTATCTTTAATTTTTATTAATTTTATTGAATTATAGTTGATAAACAATATTATATTGGTTTCATGTATACTAGTGGTTTGATAGTAACTTCTATTATTAAAAGCCTATCCAAAACATTAGTTACTGTCAACACAGAATGATGCTACAGAACTACTAACAATTTCTCTAAGTTCTACTTTCACCCTGTGACTAATTTATATATGATTGAGATTTTGTGCCACTTTATTCCCTTCACCTATTTCACCACACAACCCAACCCCTCTCCCATAGTAACTACTAGTCGCTTCTATCAGTCTATTTCTGTTTTGTTTATATTCCACATACAATTATATCATATATTTGTCTTTCTCTGCCTGATTTATTTAGCATAATATGCTCTAGGTCCTGCCATGTTGTTGCAAATGACAAGATTTCTTTCTTTTTTATGACAAAATAATATTCCACTGTATATATGTTTTATTATGGCAACACAGAATCCAATCAATAATGCAACTGCCATACTGTAAGCTGCTGCTTCACTGAGTCACATTGCTTCTTTGTCATAAATGGGGTAGCTATCTTAAAACATAATCTAAAACCCTTGATAAACAACATCAAATTTCTTTACAAATTTATGTATTAACTATTTCAGTGATTAAACTTTGTTTACTAGTTGAATCAAATAATATAATTTCATATGTTTAATATCTAGTTATTTGAGAATTTCCATACATGATTCTAGGTTCTTCAAATCTCTAATAGGCTAAAATCAAGTTTTTTGCCTGAGAAAAAAAAATATATGTCTGCCTCACATTTGACATTGTATAAAAGGTGGCACTGATGAATCCTACCATATGTATAAAATCAGTTTAACAAATGATCAATTTAATAAAAAAAAAAACTACCATCATGAGGTATTGTAAGGTATATAAGGTAGTGGTGATTTATTTTTTCTTTCCCTAAAAAAAAAAATGTTATTTGTAATTGTCTTCCATGGTTTTCATATGCATTTCTGTTAAAGAGCATAAATATACAGGGTTGTCAGTCCTAATATATTATTTGCAAATAGTAGCTGTTATTTTAAACACAAATTAAGCAATCCCATTCCATGTAGTTTACATGACAGGTTTACAACTGTTCACTGAAAACAGTCACATAGGCCCATTATAAAAATTGCCCATATGTGACTCATTATATTATTAGTCATTTCAAAGAAACACCAGAAAAGCTTAGTTTCTTGTTCCTGATGCCAAGGGAGTCTATAATATGAATGAAAAAAAGTGAGGCTGGTTGCTTTTTCTAAATATAAAATCTGAACACTCTCAGCTTTAATCTAGCTTAAGTGTTAATTCTGAACTTTCAAAAGTGCTATGTGGACTCAGGAAATTTCGAAGGATGAGGCATCTCCACTGTCCTATCCAATGACATTTAGTGTAATTATTCCTTCTTGACATTTTGCCCATCATACTTCATATTCCTTAAGAAATGCCAAAATATAGGCTTCAGAATTCTCATTGTGGGTATTTCTTCCTCATATTTTAAAAAACAATTAGTAGTACTATATATAGGTCACATAACATATATGAGATTATTTCATCAACTATAACCTTTAATATGTACTTATATCCTCTCAGAATTGTTATCAATATATTTAATGTTTCAAAGGTTAGTGTAATTTTTAGTTTGGGAATGAAAAGTAGATTTTCTAAGGAAGAAAAGTAATATGCATGTCTATTCCAAGAACTTAAATACTTTTCATTGACAGTCTCTTGAAAACCTATAAAGCAAGGAGCTTTGAGAGTCCTTGAGAGTTTATACAAAGTGAGTGGAGGAGAGTCTACAAATGTGTAGTTCCGTGTAAAAGGATGCCCTTGATATAAAACACAGTCATGAAGCTCTCATTGTGGAAACTAGCAGAACAGGTATCTAACAGATACTGAGGCTGCCTAGCCACCACTCTGCTGCTGCTCATATAAGGTTTGAAAGAGTGGCCTCTGCCAAGAGCGCCTTCTTAATAAACATTTTGGAACTCTTAATTTGAATGTTCGAAAAGCAATACTGACAGGGAATGGGGCTTAAGAGCTGGTAAAGCACAAGAAATATAGTCAATAGCACATAAAAGTGTAATTTACAGACTGAATACCATAGCATTCCACAATAATGGAGGGACGTGCAAGGAGAAGAAAGTAACAATGATATACAAAATAAACAATCATGAGCATTTCATAGTACAGGAAGTTTACGTTAAAACAGGTTCTCATCTAGAGTCACCGTAAGGAAACTTTACTTTTGAAAGTTTGACATGCAAATGTAAATAAAATCAAGTAACATGACATTTTTTTCTCCACATGATTGTCAATAACTTGTAATTGTAAAGAACAATATGCTTCAGACATTATTCAGGGAACTTGACTGTTTTATTCTCACCAAGATTTTGACAATAAGGATAGCAGAAAATGGTGGAGATATATCTCTTTTAAATTCTAAATTAAATATGACACTTCTGCTGTTGATTAAATGTTTTCTAGGTCTCACATATTGTTGCAGATAACCGACAGTTGATACTATTTAAGATTCAAACCAAAAGCCAGATATCAGAGAAAACACTTGACTCCAGTGGGAACTGGAGGAGGCCCTACTGGCCAAATTTAGGGCAATTTGTGTCTCAATATCTGCAACTTGTTAAAGCAGATGAAGTTCTGACTTTAAACTGACAATAAAAACTTAACCTTAAAGTTCACATATGGATGCTGCTAGGAAACCAAGTCATTAATTACAAAAGTAATATAAAGAATAAAATATATCCTATTTTGTCTATATAAAATGTATCTTGAGATAATAGTTGATGGGGGAAGGTAGTTCCTTAAAAAAATGAATTCTCACTAATTAATAGAGAAGGAATAAGATAATTAGAATATTACCAATTTTATTCTATAGCAAAATAAAACAGTAAGAAATATAATGCAAAAATGTGGGACTTCATAATAGATCATGCTGACAGCAATTGAAATCCAGTTGTAATTTTAACATCACCATTAAAAGAGACAACCCGGAATTTATGTGGTTTGTATGTTTACCATGCAAGTAACTATACTATAGAAGAAAAATTCCCATAAATGTACACAAAACCAAGAACTCTGAATCAGAACAATACCAATTCAGAGGAAATATGGGGAATGAGGATATAATCAGCAAAACTCAGAATGCAGAAAACTCTACAGGACAAATCATTTAGTTATTATTTTTTTTTAACAAATAAATTTCAGAAAAAAAGGAGGGTATACATTAAGTGCAAGAGAAGACAAGTAAAATCTGGGCTTTCTTTTTTAAACAAACAAGCCTAACAATTGAAATTATAGGAAACTGGAAAAAACTGAGCACTGGTTAGTTTGGTTGACATCTGATGCTAGTAAGAAGCAGCATTTAATATTTTAATATTATTTAAACAAACATTTTTTTCTAGTTTTTGCTGCATCATTCTTAAATGTAGAAGAATGTAAAGCTGGGAAGTGGAAGAGATTTGGGGGAGGACAGTATAAACAGTTCATGTAAACTGGAAAATTTCTATTCACCCCTATTTATTCTGAAATAAACTATAAATTTTTATATGTTCTTTTCACCTTTCTTCCTTTAAAAATAATAATGATTTTATTCCCCCAAATTGGTATTTCTATTTGTGGTTCATCACACAGCATACTATGTCAAGTCCCTGGGTGTACATATATTCAGTGTGCACATGCATTCCATAGTGGAATTGCTAGATGTGTGACTTTGGAAAATCCATCACTTCCCATTTACTTGATAGGCAAATTTAAGGTGCTCCAAAGTTATGACATTCTGTTTGTATTTCACTGTTTCCATTTCTGTAAGGGGTAGTGATGCTCAACCAGTTCTTAATGCCTATTGGCCCTAAAATATATGAAAAAACTGATACTTGCATACCAAAAAGAACCTGAACTATTTATTCTGTAATAATTTAAATTTGTTATGAAAATATTATTAAAACAAGTTTCTATGGGGACATCGTGGTGCTAAAATTTAGAGGAAAATTTATGTACAGTGTGCTGAATATTTTAAAATGTAAATAGTGTTATATCACACATCATCATACATAGTCATTATATCATAATATTATCAGCATATGTTATGAATACTATCACTCATAAAAACCTGAAATAGCTGACTGAAATGAAGCCCATTTCTATTTCGGCCACCTAAACCTTCAAGTAGTGTATTTCAACCTGCTACTAGGTCTCAGAGTTAGTTGCTTTTTGCTGCTAAGAATCTATAGCCTTTTTTTTTCTTTTTTATCATTTTCTCTGATTCCTAAGAAGAGGGACATAATCCAAGGACATTAATTGCTGCATTTCTTCTTTGTTTCAATTTGCAGGTATTGCAGTCAGTGATCTCCCATTAGATCTGCCTCCAGGTGAATCTGGGGTCAGAAATGGAGGGAGGGGGAGGGGGAAGGGGAGAGGGGGAGAGAGAGAAAGAGAGAGAGAGAGAAAGGGAGAGGGTGAGGAAGGAAGACAGAGGGAGAAAGAGATAGGGAGAGAGTGACAAAGAGGGAAAGGTCAAAGGGAATTTAAGGTAAACAGAAAATTACTGTTGAAGTGTTCAACCGATTACAAGATTAGCAGTGAATGAAAAGAGAAGGAAATTATGTGGTATCTTAAAATCTTTGAAAGACTTTCTCTTCCCTGGGTGAGTCACACACTGATGGTTGTTAGAAGTTGGCATTGCATAGTGATAATTGATAGTAATTTGCTTGTGGTAATCAAGCAATTTTAAAGAGATATTTATAGATAAATCAAGAGCATAGCATTAATGGTATTCCTGAAAGACTGGAGAGGTCAGAGACAAGTAGGAAATAATGTTTGCTATTATGGTTATCTGGGCCAATTACCGAAGGATATTATGAAGTAAAAGAAAAAAATTCTCTAAATCTCAAAAACATAAGTTGGAAGGCTTATGCTCCAAAAGCAACCTTTCTCATGCTGAGAAAGGGAGTAGCTGGTAGTATCACATAGCAGTTACAGTTTAAAAACTTCACTATGATTAAGAATCCTCTGAGAAGACTGTTAAAAAACAGATTCTCGGGTGTCCATATCCATCCTAATTTTATGACGCAATAACTACAGGTGGTGATGATGTTGCTGATCTGTGTATCATAATTTCAGAAATACTTTTCTAGTCTCTAGAACAGGATTTCTCAACCTTAACACTACTGACATTTTCACCCAGATAACTGCTTGTTGTGGGGAACTGGCCTGAGGATGGTGGAATGTCTAGCGGCTCCTAGGCCTTTACGCACCCACTGGATGCTAGTAGCAACCTTCCATTCCCACTAGTTCCAACAGCTAAAACTCTCTGCAACAGCTAATGCTTCCAAATATCCTCTCAGGTGGAATTGCTTCCAACTGAGAATCTCAAAACATAACAGAAGTTTTAAGACAGAATGTGTTATTACAGAAAAGCAAAGCAAGGAACACAGAAAGTTGTGTAGATGAAAAATAAAATTAAAATCTCAGAAGGTGAAATGCAGAACAAAATAGTTGGAAGAGTAGAGTGGGTTGAAGAAAGAAAATTATGGCTCCACTGGAGCCATATGGTAAATCCGAATCTTCTCACACAGATTAATATTTAGACTTTGAAGAGTTGTTTGTAACCCTGTAGAACAGCAATGAGCCCAGAGGAATAGACAAAACCTGGGTCAAGAATACAAAACCTCTTTGCTGGTCTCACACTTCATCAGTAAGCCAGCTGTGCTCTCCCTTGGCCCTGCTCTCAGAACCCAGTTTCATTAAGCTAGAGTAGTCACCTCATGCACACAAGACCAATCGGCAGGCTTTATGTTTTCTCTCTCTCTCCTCTCTACCCCATTCCCTCTCTCACCCTATAGGTGAAAAAGAAGAAAAAAAAAACCCTCTCCTGTGGTTGAAACTGTAAGATATAAAATTAACAAGTAAATGTGGTAGGCTTCAAATTTTTACTATTTATTCTGTAAATAAAGAAAGAAAAAAAAGAAAGAAAAAAAGCCCACAAAAACATAAAAGAAACCAACATGGGATTTAGAGAGTGGGTGAGCTGGTGTAGTCAAAGTTCTGGCACCAGTCAATTCTGAGGCCAAGCTATATGCCTACTTATCCTGAAGTTTTGGTCTTTATCACCAGCTTGTGTGCCATGATCCAAAGTATTCTATTTTGCTCAAGCTAATTCAACATATGATATCAAGATGAGATGAAAGAGCACTTCTAAAGACAAATTCAAGTATTCTACAATGTTCATGTTTCAAGAGCAGATGCTATATCTTATTAAAGAAGAAAACAAGAGTCTCTATAAAATAGAATCTTGCACTCATACAGGGAGAAAGGACTGATTTTTGATATTTTATTGACTCAGTGTTTAGTGACACAAAAGCATTGTTATAGAAGAAATCACATCTTAAGCAAAGAACTGAAGAATAATGGAGGACCTATGGTTCATTTCTTCCTTCTCCCAATTTATGATTGTAATGTGGGAAAGGATGATATATGAGGATTTGACATTAATTACAGTAACGTACTAGAATGATTGGTATTTGCAAAAGATACATTTATATGTAAGTGTAGATAGTAATATATTAGAAGACTGTGTAAGGACTCATCATTTTGCATGTATCAGTGACTTTGATAATGATGTAGAAGATGCATTAATCACATTTTCTAGGGACATGAAGTTGAAGAGATAATGATGACAGAATAAAAATACTAAGAAGGTAGAAGAAATAATGTAATGAGGATTTGGCATATCTTCTACATGGGCCAAGGAGACAGCCACAGGAGTGCTGGATGGTGAATTCCAGTTCTATACATAGGAACTTGTATAAACAATATTCAAGGGTTTAATCAACTTGAAACAATGTATTTCAGCAGCATGATGGGAACATCAAAATGTTAATGTGAATTTTAGTTGCATTAATCAATGTATAAGTAAAGGAGGTGAAACTTCTTTCTATGCTAATTTAATCTTATCACATCAATAGTTTTATAAATAGCTCACAGTCACACATGAAAAATGACATTGATAAGCTAGAACTCATTCAGAAGACTATAAACAAAATTGTAGACTGCTTTAAGTCATTTTATATAAGGGATAGTTGACACTCTGGAAGAGAAAATAAGACATCTGGGGCTTGTCAGCTTCAGGTTTTTGAAGTGATTTTCTACTTGTATTGATTTTACCTAGAGGTATATGAAAGAAACTTGAGTACATGGAAAGAAGTATAAGGAGAAATTAGTGCTAAGTATAATGTAATTTTTTTCCTGCAGTTTAGCTATAGAGGGAACTCTTTCTACCAGTGAAATTTCACCTATAAACAGAAGAAAACAAAGAGAGTTGTTTTTGTGAAAGGGAATGGTATAAAGAGTGCCCCATCCATACAATTCAATAGAGCATTGTACAAAAGCAACTCATAATTTCAATTACATAGTATTTTTTCCATTTAATATTAAGAAGCAAATATTTAAATAGCAAAAAATTTAGACAGTATATGTATATAAAACATATATATACACACATACATATATATACATTATATATATCTTTATATATACTACATATGTATTTACCAGTGTGTATGTGTATGTATATATGCACACATGTAGTGTATATATATATATACTAACAAAATATACAGATTATGTATACTTAATATACTTTATATATTACATAGAGTGACCATAAGTGACCATGTATACTTAATATACTTTATATATTTTATATTTAGAGTGACCATTACATTACTATTATTACTCACTTTTCATAAATGAGCAATCTGTTTTGTATTGACTAATGTGTATGTTATCAATCAGATTTGAATAGGATTATATTAGTTGCATAGAGAGTAATGCCTTCCAGGTCAACAATACATCAAAAACGTCATACTTGCCTCTTTACTTGAATATATATCTTCTCAATGGCAGAGATAAAATATATCTGAGTCATTTTCATTTATATTTTCAGTGGCTTATTTCCACCACTCTTTTTTGTGTGTTTTCCTCCTTCAAAACTATATCCATCTTTTCAAATTTGTTTAGAGTATTTGTAGGATAAATAAAATTGGTAATTATTTAAGTTATCTGAATAAACTGTACATTACATAAGAGCTCATAAAAATTTTACAAGAATTTAGTTGGAAATGAGTGCCTTTGCCTTATCTGTTTTTTTCAAAATTCTAGTAATTGGAGAAATTATGTTTGACCTGAAAATACCTCACTATAACAAAGCCTACAGACTCCATAAATCAGATTCATTTGCATAGTAATATTAATTTGGGTGTGTTTTAAACAGACAGCCCAGCTTTGTGATAACTTGCCGCAGTGATTTTGAATTGAAACAGAAGCAACCTTTTCCCTGGTCTTGAAATATGACGGGTCCAATAAAGAGATTATTCCAGTGTACTACAGATTGTTCTTTCAGGGACCTGAAAAGAGCCTTTGTGAAGATGTAAGTTCAACAGGACAAACTGATTTGGACTACAAGAGGAAAGGTGGCTTTATGTCCCAGAAGCAACAGGAACTTGAATTCTGCCTGCTCTCCAGAGGGGAGGTAGGATCTCAACTACCGGTCTGAGCTCCTCCTAGGGGACTGAATCCTTGCAGCACTCTGGACCTTACACTCAAACTCCCTATGTTCCAAAGTGGAATGGAAAGACCAAAGACAGAGTGGAAGTGAACAAGAACAATAACTAACTAAATCTGAGTTTATAGCGAGCTTGAAAGGAGAAATTCTTGAAGGCAGAATCGATGTAACTTACTAAAATAAGGAATTAAAATACACCTTTATCTGAGTCAGACTGAAACGTATGAGTCTGGACTGGAACTCATTCTGAGAAACAGAGATGTATTTATACCATCTCAAACAAAAGGTTTTACTCTCATGTTAATTGAGGATAGAAGCTGGAATTGAAATGGTACATCCTTAGAGTGGCCTTTCTCTCCTTGTGCTTTTCATTTTTCTTTACTCTACCAAATATCTTTTTCTCTTTACTCAAAGCTTTCCTCTGATCCATTCTCTCTTCCCATGCCACCTCGTTTTGATCTCTTCAGATAATGACCTTCATGCTTTTGTTCTGAACTGTAACTGTGAAGATTCCTGTAGTTCTCAACTCAAATTGCTGAAAAAGGTTCTGCTTGACTCAGCTCATCTTCTTTAGGAAAATCATGTACCTAAAGGTTTTGGACACTAAACAATATGTGAATTGGCTGGTAGTGTAGCAGGTGCTCAACCCTCATCAATTTGCATTGGCAGAAGATAAAAGGGTTTATATGGTTCAAACATTCACTCATATATTTATTCTTTCAAGCAAACAGGCAAACACTCATTTTACATGTATTATGAGCCACACATATTCTATGCATAATTAATAAAACAACAAAACACATAAAGTTCCCTGACCTCATGAAGCTTACATGGCAAATAAAAATAAACATACTTAATAAGTCAAATATGGTGAATGTTATATAGTGGGAATTACAGAGAAAAAAAGCACTGACAAGTGATAAAGAGGAGGTGTCACAGTTTTAAATAGGTGGACAGAGATATTTTTTGAAAAATATCATTTGTGTTAATATTTGAAGGAAGTAATAATAGGACCACTGTGATTATTCTGGTTTTTAACCAGAGTGGTATGGATAATCATTGGAGGGTTTCAATTGAAGGAATGACCCGATTGTATTTTTGCTTCAAAGGTTATGTCTGTATTGTGAATAAAATGCAGGAGGTTAGAGGAAAGGAAAGAGATTAATTAGGAGTTTATTGCAATAATTTAAGTGAGAGATGCCAATGACTAGGATCAGAGCAAGAGAAGCAGTGAAACATATTTGAAGGTAAAATTGATAAGATTTGCTGATGGATTGTACATGATGCATGAAAGAAAGGAGGCAGTCTATTTTGAGCATTTTGAGGAACCTCCATACTGCTTTCCACAATGGTTGAACTAATTTACATTCCCACCAGCAGTGTAGGAGGCAACACAGAGCAGACAAGTAGTGATTTTACAGCATCTTACTACGCTGATGGACAGTGACTGTGAAGGGGTATGTGGGGGGGACTTGCTGAAGGGGGGAGCCTAGTAAACATAATGTTCTTCATGTAATTGTAGATTAATGACACCAAAATAAAAAAATTAATTAAAAAAAAAAAAAAGAAAAAAAAGAGGCAGTCAAGGATCCTCCCAAGGAAGTTTTTGGCCCATGAAATCAGTCAGAGAGAGTTGCTATAAAATGAAGTGGGCAAGTCTTGAGAGAGGCGACTCAAATGGAAAATCATCAGAAGCTCAGGTTTGCTCAGATTTTGCTTGACATGTGCAAGCAGAGATGTCTAATAGACAACTGGATATAGACTTCAAGGAATAGGTCTATGCTGAAAAAAAATAAAATAGTGGGAGTGACTACTGTATATATTGGGCTTAAAGTTACATGACTGAAAGAGTCAAGGGAATGAAACAGTAAAGAGAAAAGGTCCAAGGACAATGCCCAGGGACTGCCTGAGCAGAAAGGATAAAGGTTGTTAAGTTCTGCTTGGATGGTACAAAGGGCATGGGGATATCACATGGGTGACATAATACATGATGCTAGAGTAGATTCTACTGACTCTTTTTCTGTGTTTTGAAGGAGTCTGCATAAATGCTTTTTGAATCATCATTTACCCCAAGTGAAAATTCTAGGAATAGAGATTCTTAAGAATTCCTTTAATATATCTGTCCAGTATATCATTCAGCTGATTTGCAGTATTTCATTATCTTATTAGCCAAATGACTCATCTCCAGAAATCATCGCATTGATTCTTACTAACATCTATTGAAATTTCATCTAGCAGCTCTCAGTCTTCATTTCCATGCTTCCTGAGACATGACCGAGAAGTCACTTCTCTGTCTTTCAGCCCCAATACACTCACCTTTGCTAACATATCCTTTCTAATAATCTCCAATTGTTTTATAATCAGGACTTGCTGATTTGCTATTTACCTTCACGACTAGTAATCCCTTCAGAATAACTACATTTCTCCTCATCATCCTTCCTTTACCACTGTCCTCCTCTTTCTCCTTTTTCATTTTCAAGAAATAAAGAACTGGCCTTGACTTTCTGTGAAACTTGTCTTCTTTTTCAGCTCCTTCTATTGCTTCACTTTTAATAGCAGATTCCTCCGTGCTTTCTTCTCATGTCTGTTGATTTTCACACCTATACTTGGAAATCACTTGTGAAGCAGCTAAAGAAACTGCTCACCTGCAGGTTATATGTTGCACCATGCTGCGTTTTATCCTATTCCAATCTCTAATCTCTTTCAAAACAGAGAGTTTGCATTAGTAGCTGCATTTGCACAGGCTGTAACTCATATTAACTCACAAGGTATAACTCTTGACTTTTGTACATGAATCCCCTAAATATTATTTTAATTTTTGTCTGAAATACTTGGAATATTTTAAAAGATAAATATTTTATGAAACACACTGAAAATTCACATCCTAAATCTCTTTCTCATAGAATTTAAATCTGCATGTTTAGATAATGCTATGATTCCATCAAATTGCTTACTATCTCCATCACAGACTAGATAGACTATCGACATAAACATTTCCTGTATAGTTTTTCCAGGAAGCAGAACATATTATGTTCTAGAATACTGAGATTAACATTTATGATAATGGCTTGAATATACATAACAAGACTAAAATATGATTTCCTTCATATAGAGAGATTATTTTTTGCATCTGTTTAGCTAAATATTGAACTGCAAATGAAAATTTCAAACTACTATTGTCCAGGCTGTGTTTTTGAGATACTAGTTTTGAAAAACACCCTTGAAAATAAAGGTAGATAGCATGGTCAAATAAGCTTGGGAAATACATCCTTTTGGAAGATCAAATGGTCCATTATATATTACCAATGTGAGGGGTTCTGCTTTAAAAAATCATTTAACATGTCTTAGACCAAGCTCCAAGCCTATGTAAATACAGAACACCTTAAAAAAAAGTATTAATCATCAATTTCCTCTAGAGCCTGAAGAATGACCTCTACAACTAACTAGTTTAAGTAAAAGAGCAAGTACCTATCTCAGGTGCAGTTTACTTATATAATTTTTGTGTACATTGAAATTTGATAGTATTCAATATAATTTCAATTATGTGTTAAGTATAGTTTAGTCATTATCATGAATGCATTCTCTCTTTCAGGTAAAATTGTCCTTCAGAATATATAAAACTAAGAAATCACTTAAATGATAAAAGCCTCAGTTTTGATTTTAATTCTCATCTAGTGAAAACAGGACATACTCTGTTAATTGACCAAACATTTTTTAACAAATGAACATAATAAGTGTATATTATATTATCACAGTTGAGAATTTAACTTTGAATTCAGACATTCAGATTTTCTTTTTACTAAAAAGTGGCATGCATCAGTATACAAAGGAGTCACAACATTTTAATTGCCAATTTCTTTAGTTGGTTTTGATAAATTATAATAAAATATTTAAATTAAATTCCTTGTCTATATGTATCAGAATGGTCCATCCATGTCCTCAAGAAGCTTACAAATAGGTAGGAGGGTCAGACATATGATGAGATTATTATAGAATTTCAAATAGCTGTATGATCTTCCACAGGAGAAAATACATGAGAAAATATGTTAAAGATGAGTATGGATTAATTAGGTGAATGAGGAGAGAAGAACATTTCAGATATAGGAAAAAGTATGTCCAAAGCCACTGAGCTATTAAACTGGATGGTATGTTCAGGGAGGTAATTTAATTTCATACTGCTCATATAAGGGTTGTCCTCAAATCTGCTTCATTTCAGGGCCTAAAATGACATGTGTGGATATCGGCAGCTATGCTGATGACCTCACTATGGAGGATCATTAAAGAATATAAGATGGCCTAAACTCATGTGGGTTTGCATGTAAGATCTAGCAATCTACCTTTGTGTGATGGCCGGAAAGTAGAAAGACAAGTTAGAAGCTAATATTATAGTAGTTTAAATTAAGGGTGTGTATGTCAGTTCATAGCATGTAGAATGAATTATAAGTATAAAAATGAGATAAAAGCGACATGATTTAGTTGCTTGCATTTAAAATGTTATAAAAATGAAAGATTCTTAATTTTAAATAAGATTCCTGGTTTCCAATTTATTTACATTAGTGGTGTTTTTATTTCTTTTTCTTTTTGTTTTTTTTAGATGGTAATTTTGTCTCTTAGAAGTGATGTAGGCATATAATTTTCCATAGAATTCTCTAATGATTCTTTGTATTTCTGGGTGAGGATTTAACAATATGGGTATCTGCTGAACCACTGTGTTGTATACTTGAAACCAATATAAGATTGTATGTCAACTATACTTCAATTAACAAAAAATGCTTAAAAAAAATAAGTGAGGTAGGAATTGGGCCCAAATGGAAGGGACATAATTAAATTCAGCTGTGGATTCTTAGTAACTGGGTTCCTTATATGGTGTTGGAGCTTGATAAAATTGGTAGTGGAAAGCCATGAGTATATATTGAAATCTACAGCTATTTAAGTTAAATCACTCACAGGGGTGGAAAAAATAGAAAGTGAAGTGAAGGGGTCAAGGATAGATGCTTATGAGAAATAGCGTTTAAGGATCAGGTAATTTAAAAAGGGATCAGCAGAAAAAACAGAAAAAGGTACTAGAATAGAAAGAATAGGGAGATGATTTTGCACATATTATCTCATTCATATTTAACAATAAATACAAGATGACAAGGAAATTTTGTCTGTATTTTAGAGATAAATAAGTATCAGAGAAGTTAAGTTATTTAAATTTACATGAAGATAATATAGCTAAAGACTTAAACACAATATAATTCCTTTTCACAATTCCAAGCAATGTTTCCCTATTTCTTTTTATTAAACAATCTCTTCACTATTCTATGCCATAATATTATAGACATCGCAATGCTGTTTTAATAAATTGTTTGCTTCCTATGGCCTAATTAGAACATACCAAAGCCAGCATACACATATGTGGTGCCCAGTGGTGGATTTCTATTTAAACACTGGAAATATTTCTTGGTATTTGGAGCTGCCACACATCACTTCAAGGTTCCCAAAGTGCTATCCATCATCATGCTCTATAAAATGAAAGGTGAACCATTTTACTGTGAGAATAACTATATAACACCACTTCAAAGTCTTAAGCCAGAGTTGAACTACAGCAATTCCTACATCCTCTTGTGAGTCCTGTACTCTATAAATCAGACATGTCATTTCAGAAAATATTAAGCTATAATTTACACTACCTTCAAAACTTAAAGGTGGAAAAATAAGAATTGGGGAAAATGTGATTTATTTGCAATGGTAATTTGTATATAACACTCCAGTTTTCTTGTTCCATGATGCTTTTTTTTTTCTTATGTTGAAGTTACTAAAATTTTCTGTAATAGTTTCATTTGTCTTTATTATTTTTTTGTAAATTCTTATATAGTCTGGTGGGGAAACATCTAAAATTCAGGGAAGTTTTTTTTTTTAATAATGATACATAAACTCAAGTCAAAATAGTTATATTTTTGCAAACGTTTTTGTTCTATTAATATGAAAATAGTTTATAATGACACTTGTTCTATTGTGGATGATAATAATGGGCATTAAAGGCACACCATGATTAATTCATGAATAAATGCTAAGTAAGCAGGGTACTATAAAATAAGACCTAAGACTACTTCAAAAAGAACCCCTACAAAAAAGAACTATGATTCCAGATTAACAAATCTTGGCTAAAGTAACAAATAACCTGCTGTTGTTTGACTCTTAACACTACAATACAGTTCATTTATCATTTTTAATTCACACAATGAAACATATAAATACATATGTGGGAGAGGTAAATAATGGCCCTCATCAAAGAGCTAAACACTTGTGGACGTGAAAAAGTACCACAGACAAATGAGCAGATCTGGTGGTTTCAAAGAGAGAAACACTATGCTTCTATGCATTACAGCAAAGAATAAAACATTAATTTTGCCACGAGATTGTGTCCAAGCCACTCTCTTATTGTAGGGGTGTCTGCTGCAGTCAGGAATATAGGAGATAGGAATCTACATCTCTAGTTGCCTTTGTGAATTTTCTTCCTAGGATTAACTTTCCACACCTCCTTTCTACAGAATCCAGCTTTAATCTGAGATCCATGAGGAGCCAAAAACACTTATCTCACCCTTTACACCAAGGTTAAAGCACATTTTGCAGACTTGAACCCTTACATCCCACTCACATACTGCTGGGCATGTGATCAAGTTGGAAGAACTGAATCTCAAGGCCTTTTCAGTGAATGCAGAAAGAAAAATGAAATAAAGTTCTGAATCATGTGGTATGCATTAAATCAAGCTCAGTTATACCCATATTTGGTCTTAAAACAAAAAGTCTGTAATCAGTAAACTTATATTTTAGTTTAAGTCAGTGTAAGTAGAACATTAGCTTAACTGCAAACAAGAATGTCTTAACTGATGCAAGTTTACCCTGGCTTATAGTTTCTCTGAGCTGGAGATACAGGTGATAGAGAACAGAGACACCAGCAGTCGGTAAATTAGAAATAAACTGAACAGATTATTAGAATCTAGGAAGAGGATGAGAATAGCTTAGCACAAGTTTTTTTAGGTAAGCCGAAAGAGGTTTACCAAAGAAAATCCAAAGCTGTAAAATACACAGGAGGTAATCCTCACTTAGAAGGCCAAGGACTAATGAACTATAAGTTTTTACTTCAAACAGAGATAATTAACCTTAGCCAGTGCAGTTATTGCCATTATGGTCTCCTGAAACATATAAGTAAGTAAAAAGTTTATGTGGTTTACACAATCATAAATTATATACACTTTATAACCTAATATACATTATATGTAATATATAATACCCATAACATATTGTATTATGCATTATACCATTTTAGGAAAAATATGTGGCTTAGTCTTACATATGTACTTCAACCATAGGATGTAGTACATTTCCAACTCATGTAAATCCATTATACTTGGGTCTTAAGAACATCCCTACTTTGCATTGTTACAATAGTTTCATTGAAAATTCTTGTACACCAAACACATTTAAACTGTATCTGATTATTTCATTGGCAAATTCATAAACATGGAATTGAATAGACAGTCTTTAATTTTAAAGTATTTAAGTAAATCCATCCAAACCATTGAGAACACTAGAAATAATTTTAATAAATATTTTAAAAATATGAAAATTAAAATTTTTCTCATATTTTCATTTTATTCTTACTCATTACAAAAAACCTTTCAGTTATAAACTTGTAAGTTCCAATATCACATAATTGAACTAAAAGCCTAAATCAAAATGGAATCTTTCATGTCAAAATAGAAATTTTTGATAATGTAGTAATACCAGGGCACACATTTCAAATAAAACAAAAATTTCAATGGACTTTTTAAAAAAACTATAATGTGCAGCGAATATCTGGGTCAATATACTATGCTTGTAATTTAAGAAAATTAAAAAATGGAATTTGTTTTACTAGTCACATTTCAAGAGTTTAATAGACTCATTTTTTTCTAGTAGCTAGTATATTAGCATAGATATGAACTACTTCCACTATTACAGAAAGATATGTTGAAGATTGCTGGTCCAGGTTTTTGTGCTTGAGAAACACTTAGCTCTCTCTTCTTTCTTTTCTCATTCAATTTTTTTATTCACTCAGGAATAAAAAATAACCGAGGCCTTTACACTTTCTGGACACTAGTATTCGGTAGTGAACAAAACAAGCCTCTGAATTCACACTGCTTGCATCTCATAGATGAGAAACTAAAGAAGCACACATATGAAATTTTATAGAAATAAGTGCTTTGATGAAATTAAAACAGTAAAATGACAGTAAGTCACTTAGAAAGGCATGTGAGACAGGCTGGGCAGGGAAATTTGAGACAATTTTCTTGGGTGGAAAACTGAATGGAGAGGAAAACTTTGAGAATATCTAGAAACAATATATCCCATGTAGTGAGTAAAATAAGTATAAAGGTGCTAAGGCAGGATATTCCTTACTATGGGTCGAGAAAGAGCAATCAGCCTACTTTGACTAAGAGGAACAGTCTGATAACTGGGACCAGATGATGTCCATGTCATGTCTTTGAAGCCCTGATCAGGATTTTGTATGTACATTGAAACAAAATAGAACGTCACTGGAAAGTTTTGAACAGGGGGTAAGTGACCTAATATGATTAACATTTTAACAATATCACTCTGGCTCTTGCGTGGAGACTAGAACAAGGAAGGTATTGGAGGGAATGCACGGGAAACCTACAGAGCTGACCAGACAGGACTGGTTGAGAGATGGTGCTGATCTGGATCAATATGGTGAATATGGTAGCAATGGAAATTAAGAGAAATACTGCATTTGCTAATAATAATAATTTTTTCTGTATTATGTCTCCTATGTGTCCACTCTAGTTTTGGACCACCAGTGTCCAGAGACTTAGATTATAATTATACTATTATTTCTGTTGAAATATAAAGTCCTAGTGTTCACTATTCCTAACAGACAGTACTAGATAGTCTTGCCAACTCTTAAAGGCACTGTATTATTTGAAAGCAATTTCCAAACTTAGGTTCACCACTTATCATTAATATTTTCAAGAAAATAATTTTTATGAAAATACTTCTCTAGTCACAGTGATACACATCTTTTCACATTCTTTATCTTAACTTTTTTGTGGCAAATCACAAAATGACTTCTTCCTGGTGTTCTTGTTTTTCACAGAGAATGGTTACCTTGGATGCATCAATAGATATTGCACATTCTACTCTTCAGTTTCCTTCTCATTTCCTCTTTTCATAGTGCATCACGTATATCTGGGTAACAATGAATTCAGTGAGGAATCAAATAAAGAAAGATACTATGAAATGTTTCATTAATAGAACGTTAGAGTAAATATGCGGATTTAAATGCACAAAGAATCTTCTTTGTTAATAATACTGGAAGTTGACCAAACTTGACTATTCAGATTCCATTCATTGCCTGTTTATTCATCATTTGTTTAAAAATAGATCATGTCTAACTTAATCCCCAGTTTTTAAGTGTGTGGTCTATATGGTATCTATGTTTTATTTTTCTATTACATATCAGACAAATTTAAGTCTACCTAGATAGTAGCTGTTCTTAGTGAGTTTTCTCCTAATGTGTTTCTGTATTCTGCTAAACTGTTCCTATATTAGAAACAGTTCTTATTTTTTATTCATATCCCCCTCCCTTTGGTGTTACTACTGTATACATCCCTTTCAGTGACATTTTTCTATATGAGATTGGCTTCAGAGAACAGATTAAAAAATAAGTGGACTATTACCTCATACTTCTCAATTGTTTTCAATACTAAACTGATGTCTTTTATGTATGGATTCTATTCCTATTAATCTTGTTAGTGGGCTATAAACTGTATTTTATACAATGCTTACTATATTATGGTGCTCAAGTAATCCAGAACATAAAACAACAATAAATAAGCCATCTCCAGGAATTCAACATTAATCCTCTTTCTTCATTCTGTTCACATTTCATATCTAAAATCCCCCTTTTGTTTCAATTTCAAACCCAACACTTCTGGTATTTTTTATTTTGACACCACTCACTTTCTCCATTAAACACAAAGTGTTTACCTCATTGTATGAGAAATTTTTATATCCTCTTGCTTTCTTGGGTTCTTTCACACTGACATTCCTGTTATACACTACTCCCAAATGTGTGCTACTTACATTTGCCTTTCAAAGAATAAACATTTGCAGTTTCAAACAACACTGAAACTGCTCTCTTATGTAATTCAATCTTCCTTTATGAAGTCTCCACCATTCAAATATCTCTGCATGTTCCTGAATGTTGATTCTCATTGCTACCTCTTCAAAATGCTCATTATTTCATAAATATTGTCCTAATTACAAGTAAAATAATAGTTATACATTTCTGAGAGACCCCTACATGCCAGGCATAGTGCTAACAAGTATTTTAAACATATTAATTCAGCTCATTTTCCAGAAAAATATTTGATTCCTCTTATTCTCCTTCAGAAGAAATTGAGATTGAAAAATTTAATTGATTTTTAAAATTTAATTGCTCAAGTATCAGAGCTAGGATTTGAAATTAACTAGTGGATGCTACTGGAAAGAACGAATTTTGGTTATTCAATAATAAAGATCTTGGTTCTAAAAACTAGACTTTTGAGCTGCAGAACAATAAAACCAATACTGGTGTTTTTTCATTATTAGTAGGGTATGAAAGAGCAGGCCAGTAGACCATGTATCTATTTCTTTGGCAACTTCAGACGTTCTTGGATCATGTGTTTCTTGTTCCAGCAGTTGTTAGGGCACCCAGTCCTGTGTGGGCACTAATGACGTCTGGGTAGGTGAGCCTGATTATGTCATGTTTCATAACCTGTGTCTCATCCTATACTGGACCCTTCCTGCAGCAAGGGCTTCCCTGCTGATTATGAGGCACATTACACTACAAAATCCTCCTTGGTGTCCAAATACGTAGATGTGCAAAGTTAATGTCCTTTATGTTGAATATTTGTCCAATGGGATATGGAACCAGTCAATAAATTCTTCCCCTTTTCTCATCAAAGTAATATTCTAAGAAGGTTATTTCACTTGCCTTCCTGGAGGACTGTCCTGAAAAACTGAGGCATTGTTTGTATTCAACTGTTGCCAGATCAATGATACTTTCTAATATTTGACCTCCATATTCTTCTCCCCACCAGCATTTTTCCCTCATTTCTGCTTCCTGGGAATGTACTTTTTAATATAACTTTTGTCCTAAGATTGTTTTCTAGGTCATCAAGAATATAGTTGAAGCTACATAGTGATAGCTCATTAAAGAATATCAGAGTAAAACAATTGGAAATACAATGGTAGATATATTTATACAATCATATAAATATTTGATAGCTATATTTCACAGTAAGCTAGGGTTCACATCCAGATTTGGGCCCATTTTTATTCTTATAATAATCATTTTCCTATAAATTTGGATAATTGTAACCACGCTTCTACCTCTATCACTTTACTACTCTGATTCCTAAAAACAATCATTTCATAATGATTGAGAGCCAATTGCAAAGTATCTAGTCTGCACCACAAACTGAGCTCAATGATAAAGATTCAAAATGGAATGGGCTACAGTAAATAACATTGCAGAAGGATACATATAAATGTAAAAATCACTGATAGCCCCCTGATTTCTAAAATCAGTATTTTCACGAATATTCTTCATATTCTATAATTCTACCAGTTGGGCCTTATTGAGATAATTCTCCTTTTGTTCATATAAGCCATAGAGCAGTTCCTGGAAATGTGTCTTAAAGATATAAATTTCTATATCCCTGAGTCACTGATTTAAAATTGTCAGGAAAACTGAGACAATTAGAAGTTCTGGTTCCAAATCCTAGCTGTGCTTCAGAACCATCTAGGAGACATTTTCTTACTGATGTTATTTAACATGAGATAATTTGTTTTGTTTTGTGGGCTGCAAAATTCTATACATTTTAATTTAACACATGTATATATTTCTGAATCCATCATCAAAACCAAGATACAGAACTGCATCACCCCAATAATCTTTCCTGCTTACCCTTTGTAGTCACAACTTTCTCCTACCTTTAAGCTCTGGTATTCACTGGTTTCTTCTCCCTCACAATAGATTTATCATTTTGATAATGTAACATAAATAGAATCATACCATATTTAACTTCTTGAGACTGCCTGATCTCATTTAGCATCATGCCCTTGAGATTTAACCAAGATGGTGTGTTCGTCAGTAGTCCATTCATTCTTATTTCTGAATAGTATTCTATTATATGCATGCATCACACACTATCCATTCAACTGCTGTAGAACATTTGAGTATTTTTTAGTTATTGGTGATTCAGGATAGAGAAATATTTACATAGAAGTTTTTCTGTGGACATGTGTTTATTTTTCTAGATAAGGTACATACCTGGGATTGGTCACATGGAAAGTGTGTGTTTAACCATATAAGATATAAAGAAAAAAATAATCCCTTGTTTTATTTGGTGATCTTACTCTAGATCAGAGTTAAGCCACACATGGAGAGTTTTATTTTTTTTAATAATGATACTTGAGTATCACATTTAGAAATTGTGACTTAGTAAGTCAGAGTGGGAAATGAAAATAGAGGTTAGAATCTGTATAAATTTAAATGCTCCTCAGGTTATATCAAAATTAAAACAAAAAACAAAAATATTTTGCATTGTCAATGATACTGATACAAGAAAGAAACAGGGTATAAACCATATCAACAGGTGTTCCCAAGGGGTGACGAGCAGTAGTCCATCTCCATATCAACAGGTGATTACAGGAGGGGTGAAGAGTGAGCAGGCACCTGGACAAGAGAGGTATTTGTGGTTTCTTCGCAACTGGGTTGCGAGAGTCACGGGGAAGCAGAAATAACTGACTTCTTGAAAGCAATGAACAGTTTTCTCCAACTTTATTTCTCCCTTTGACGGGTTTCAGCTTCAAAGGTTTATTTGCCCAAGGCTGAGAATATATATAAAAATGCTTCATTTTTCCATTACGAAGTTAAATAAGAATAATGAGCAGATGAAGAGGGAATGAGAAATATACTATTTTAATTTATTATTTTTTGGCAGGGTGGGGGCGTGATGAGCCCAGACTTGCAACAAGGCTTATGTAGCTATAAGCAAAGAAATAAGGCAAATATGAGGTAAACAATGAATTTTGTGTGTCATAGAGTAAAAACATGAATAATGACACTGCCTCTTATGAGAGCCACTTAAACCCTTGATCCACAGAGGGGTCAGTTTGAGTTGGTACACAAATGTGCAAGAACAAAAGAATTTCACTAGAAATGGGTTTAGAATTAAAAACTATAATATTTGTGAAATTAAACTGTAGTGGAAAAGTTCAAAATTCTATAAATAAACATTTGTTTTCTTAATTTTCTCTAGGAAACAAAAATGTAACAAAAGCATTTAGTGATTCGTTTTATAAGTTAAAGCCTTCAAAAATCATCAAATTGTAGAATAAACCCAGGTTTGCTGAACATTTATAACATAATTAAATTACTTTTTTCCCTTCTTTTTTAGTATACAAGAGAGAATGCACAAGAATTAAGTCTCCAAGGTAGAAACTTCCATTAGATGCTGTTAAAAGTAGACTTGTAGTGTCAATTCTGAATCTACCATCTGCTATCTGTGAGCTATGCAAACTGATTACCATCTCATTTTACTCAAGTAAAAAATGAAACTGTCAGGGGGAAATGATTCCTACCTTTTGGGGTAGGATTTAATGAGATAATATCTTTAAATCCTTTTTAAAAATATCTGGCACATAGTTCTAATAGTAGCCTTGTTCATTTCCTCTATCTACATATATGCTAATAAGATTTGCCTCAGACGGAGCAATCATGCATTGATATACAGATCATACTGGGCTATAAGAATAGTGAATAAATATACTTTTGATGTATTTGACTGAGCTTCACTAATCCTAAATACAAAGTGCTCAAACTCATCAAGTTTCAGCTTCTATGACTCTCTGCCCCACACATACCAGTGTTTCCCCAAAGATGAATAAAATGAATTTTAAGATAACCACTTAGAAGCCAATAATTATTGTTTATAAATCCAGCACAGACAGAAAGCACTTGATGCCAAGACAGTCACTCTTGTTGGGTGGATTTCCATTTCAAGAGACTGAGCAGACCATTAGCATGTAGTCAAAGGACACGACAGTAAAAGGTATTTTAACTCTTTGAAATGGGGGTGAAGCCCTCTTGAATCCAGTACTGGCTTTGTTAATAATCATTTTTATGGGTCCCAGATTGTAAATTAAGCAAGAAATATATCTGAAGTATGAATGTTTCTTTCACTCCTCAGAGAGCACTTTGAAGATACTATGAAAGTGCAATTAAGAGGAAGAATTTGTCATGTCAAGCAGTCTGCTGATTCGCTATTAGCAGGGATGGAATAAATGCCGGGTATGCAAGGATAATCAGACAAAGAGAAATATAAGTTAATTCAGCCAAGAATATAAATGACCTTCAGACATTCTCCTTTCTACAAATAATATGCCAAACCACTCCATTTTATCATTCCTCTGGAATGTGCTTCTCACTCTTCCTTGTTATCAGATGGTGAAATGTTCAAGAGTTAATTATATGTAATCATGTCCTACTATACTTCTAATCATGTCCTGCATTTGTAAAATCTCCTACAGAGAGTAGTTTTGGTAATAACAGCTACCATCTAAACTGAAAGGAACCTATTTATCATATTCCAACCACTATCTTGGCTAATTCCAGTAAAATTTAAAGTATTCTTATTTTGCAGCAGAGGAAATTGTGGCTCACAGACACTGAATTCCTGCAGAAATGTGCTGGTTCCCATGATTTTTTATTTAAGTTTGAATTCCTGTTCTACTTGAAAAAGTAAATTATACCTATACTGCATAATACCAATGTATCTATAGATCATGCTGACCAAGACAATTTTGAGAAGGAGAACTATATTATTCTAAAGAGTTACCCCAGGAAGAGACTATTTTAATAAGCCTTACTCCCATGGGTAGGTGAGTTTTGAAAGGGTAGAGCCTTCCTGTTAACCTCAGTAAAACTTGTGAATCAAGGAATGCTCAAATCAGTAATTTTATATAAGTAGTAACTGCTAAAATTATTGTCCTTTGAATACACAAATGGCAATGCTTCAATAATTAAAACATGTTTTTTTTTAATTTTAGAGCCATTGCAATTAATTTATTTGCACTGGTACATACTGCTTTAACCATTTAAATAGTTTCTGATGTCCTTATTACAGAAACAAAACAAAGCCCAAGCCGATCATAAATAAACACAAGCACTAGGGCAAAAGAACATTCAGACAAGTGGCACAAATAAAATTTTTAAACCCATAATGTGAACCTTATTGGTCAATAAGGTTTATGAATAATAAATGCACACAGCCTGTGTCAATGGATGAGTCACTTACTTATTTTAACAATTCATATTACTGTAAAATCTGGAAACAAAAGGATTTTTTTATAGATCAAAAATGAGGACATTGTTATTTTTATCTATAAAGAATTAGTAATACATTTAGAAATAACATAAAACCCATATATTTAGGAACAAATTTAATAAAAAATATGCATGACTTCTATACTAAAAACTACTAAATGCTGTGAAAGAAAGAAAAGAACTAAATAAAAAGTTTTCCACATCCATGAATTGGAAAACTTAATATGAAGATGGTAATTCTACCCAAATTGACTTTAATCCAAATCATAATTTGAATAGGATTTTTAAAAGAAATTGATGTGTTAATTCTAAAATTTTTGTATGGAAATGAAAAAGACCTAGAATAGACAAAACAATATTTTAAAGAAACAAAAGAAGCTCAAGACACTATATGGCTAATTGTTTTTGTGATAATTTTGCGATGCTTGGGAGAGTCGTCAGTAAATGGTGTAAAAGTATGGGTTGAGTTGTGGGAAAAAATGGACTCAACATGTCTCATAGACGTAGTCACAAAAATTGTTTTGAGATTCTAAAAGAAAACATAGAATTTCCTCATGACTTGGGTTAGGCAAAGAATTTTAAAAGGTGATATGTAAAGCTTTAAACATAAAAAGTAAACAAATTACAAATTTGACTTTCCCTAAAGGATGAGCAACCATTCCAGTTCTCCTAGGACTGTCCTGGTTTAAAATCAAAATTCTTATGTTCCAGGAAAACTTGGTCATGTGAAAACATAGAGAAGTTACTCACCCTGGTCTACCCATAGCATACATTAAAAATTCAAAATAAAATCAGAAGAAAAGAAAAAAACAACTTGTATCCAGAATATGTTTACTGCATAAATCAATAATAAGTATCCAAACAACTCAATTAAAAATGGGCCATATACTTGGAAAGACATTTCAGGAATAAATGTACATATGGCCTTTAGTGACATGTATGCATGCTCAATGGCATTAGTCATCATGGAAATGCTAATTAAATGTAGAATGAGATACTACCACATGCCATTATAATGGCTGAACTTCAGAATATTAATAGTACAAAAATAAGTGAAAGGATGTGAACTAACAAGTAGTCTCAAAATTGTTAGTGGGAATATAAAATTCTACAACTACCTTGAAAAAAAGTTGTGCAGGTTTTTATAAAATTAAACTTGCTCTATGACAAAGTGATTCTACTCCTACGTATATAACATTAAAAAAAGAGAAACGTATCTGCACAAAATATTTATTCAAGAATAAAGAAACTTTATAATAGCAAAACAATAAAATAACAAATGTCAAGTGGAGAAAAAGAAAAATCACAGTATGTTCATATTATAAAATACTCTTCAGCAATAAGAAGTGAATGATTTATATATGCAAAAGCATAGATAGATTTCAAAAACTTCATGTTGGATGAAAGAAGTCAGACACAAAGAAGATAAATTTTAATGTTCCAACAAAAGGTTAATCTCCTGTGATAGAGATCAGAACAGAGGTTACTGACTGCTGGTGGGAGAGATGGCCAGAAAGAGATTATGAAAATGTTTTATATCTTGATTGCTGTGGCAGTGACATGGGTATATAAATTCATATAAGCTTATTAACTGTACATTTAAAATCTGTGCATTTAACTATATTTCAATTTTACCTAATAAAGAAATATTATGACTATTATTTTATTCACTTAAAAATGCAATGACCTCTCTACTACTTAGAATTCATCTTAGAAATAATTAAATTGTTCTAGTTAGGGCATAACTCTAATAATAATTAGGATAAATAAGCATGATATTACTGAACATAAATTGTCAAAGAAAATTTCCTACCTAAAGTTGAATGTATTACACTTGAAAGAGGAAGTGGCAATCAAAATACATGCTTTAATTTTAGTGTTTTTATGGTGTACTTTTGTCATATTTGTTAGCATTTGTTAGTTTATGAGATCCTGTTTATTTATCTTTGTTTATTTACCAGAAAATTATTTGACTTCCAAAAAGCTGCAGGAACCCAGTTTGAAATCCCAAAGAACACACTGCTAATCAGTTTATTTTTGCAACATTGGTGGTTAATTTGTGCTGGGTTTAGACAAATACTTTCATTAAAACTAAGCATTTTTTCCTGAAGCTCTGTATTAATAAAATGAAAAAATCTGATTCTCCTTAAAAAGTGTCTCGAGCAAAAGCTTCATTGTAAAAAATTGAATGAATTTGAATAAAATTCTGCCAGTACCTAGTGCTATTAAGATAAACTTAAGTCTGTGATAACTATAAGCAACTTCCCAAATCTTTGTATCTTAATATGTGATTATCAGAGGCAAATATGGCCAATAAATTCAATTACATTCAATTGCACCTAAATATTTTTTAGAATTAAAATATAATATGCAAACACAAAGAAAGAATTATGTCTCAATATCATGACAGTTTCTCAGTTGAACATTTTCTTAAATTGTTTAAATAAATCCTACAAACATTAGTGAAATTCTAATATTAATGTTTCTATTAAAATAATAAAGTCAATTAAAATTTCTGTTTTATTCAGTATCTGTTTGATTTTGTACATTTCAATTTTAGTGACTTTTTCAGTGGATTCTTTAAAGCACAAGAAGCTTTTAATTTTAGCATTTCTTATTTTTGAATTCAGAGTACACAATTCAATGGAAAGATTCAATAATATGAAGGGCATTTTCTTCTTGATTTGTGTATTTATCAGAAGATAGTTACATGGCCCAGTATCTATTTTCAATTAAACAACTAGCTTCCTAATCTCAGTCTGTCTGTCTGTCTGTCTATCTATCTATATTATAGCAAATCAAATAATTGCTTAGAACAGCTACACATATATACCTCTGTTTTTGTAATAGTTGATGCAAAGACAGTACCATATTTGATTCAGGATAACTATATACACAGATACTGTTTTCTGTTACTTAGACATAAATTATATGGGATTGTGCAAACCAAGATGTGAATAAAACACAATTCCAAAACTGGTAATTCAATTTTCATTACTTATCTCTTCAGTGTTTTCTTAACCAAAAGATAAACATTAGAAAATTACTTCTCCAATGCATAGTACTCGCCACTTAACACAAACATAAAAGCTCAATACAATCAATTTAATAATGTGGTATGTTCAGCAAAAAACAGACAAAATACCCCTATAACTATGAAGCGCAACTTTGAGAAATTCCCACAAAGAGCAATAAGCCTTCAGGTGCCTCATTATCAACTACATGTAAAAGTTCACAATAAAGTAAACTTTCACCCTCACGTAAACAGATATCGAGAAGAAAGAAATTTATGTTGCCAAATTATGATGTGACTAAAAATTGGTAAAAGAAAAAAGAAATCCAAGTTTCCTCAGAGTATTTTATTGCTTTGGATTCTAAGCCTCCACACATTTGTTTTTATATTACATGTTGATTATTTTTAATCCATGACACTCATCAAATATTCTCTGAATTAAATTGAGTATGTCTACTTTTGTAGTGTTTACACCAGCAATAACATTAAAATGTAGAAAGGTCTGCAATGTAATAATTTAAAAATGCTGTAAGTTGATAAAAGTCATAAAATAAACCTAGCTCTTTCTCTCTGTTCTGACAAGAACTTTTAGGCTATGAAATGTGTATTGGTAACCCCTGACTTAAAAATGTCTATTTTTTTAAAGGAATTGCATTTTTATTTACATAACCAGTACTATAGATATCGTTACTTCCTTATAGCTTTCTTGAATTGTGATATATTAATGAGATTTTCAGTATATGCAAAAGATCAGGTTTACATATTTCAAATAATGTCCATCTTACTTGATAAGCAATTTGCTTTCTCTTGAATACTTTCAATATCAAGACTCTTCTCATCTGGCTTTTTTTGTTGTTGTTTTGTTTGTCCAAAGTATATAGGAAAGCATTCTCTTTAACAATTTCAAACAGTTCAAAGGTGTGTTTAATAATGATTGAAAGTCTCTCTTTCCTACAACCATGTTAATAGTTTGTTGTACACCTTTCGGGCCTTTTTTGTTTTCTCCTTATTTACATGAGTATATGTTAACATGAGATCTTTTATGTATAAATGAAATCTAATTATGTGTATCTTTATGAAGTTCCTGTATCATATTCTGAATGGATACACAAAATTCCATGAATGGTTATGAATGAATTTAATCAAACTGGATATAAACAATAGATACATAGTTAATTTTTAGAATTTTTCTTTTAGAAAAAAAATCTTCAACCTGGTATGGGCCACTCTTTGTGCAAATGCAAGCAGTTTTGTAAAATAGATTCCTAGAAATGTTATTATTCAGTAAATGACTGTATTTGTGTCCGAATCTCTCCAAGCAGAGGAGTGCTCTGTTAGTTTTGATCATTACATCATTGCAAATGTTACATGAATAATTTAAATAAACTACAGTTTAAAAATAAAAATTAAATCCATCCTTGTTAAAACAGTACCAATAGCAGTATTGCTTATTCTTTTGACCTCTCTTTCTCCCTCTCTTCTCCTAACACTCTTAATATATATATTTATGAAAAATAGAGATAGCTCTTGAAATACAGATTCAGCAAATATAAATTAACTTAATATATTGAGCCTGATACTCTAAAAATCCATCAAAATGATGTCTGTCAAACACCCATTTAAACCTTACTAGAAAACATATAAAAAGGTAGATATGTCTTTAAAAAATGCAATAGGAGGATTCTGGGTTAGTAGAGTTAGGAGGATAGTAGAGTTGGAAGCACCAGGAATCTCTATCTCCCACCTATACAACTGCACAGGCAGAATCTATCTGGTGAAATATTGTGGAACTCTGGAATGTATTGAAAGCTTGGGACTTCCAGGGGAAGACTTGAAAAACAAAGTAAATTACAGTCCACTTCAGCTCATAGCACAGTGGCACCTACCTTTCCCTTACCCCTCTACCCATGGCAGGCAGCATCTCATGTTTCTCATGAAGCAGCTTTCACACAGTTTGTGAGAGTCAAGGTAAGCAACAAAAGACCCTGCCCTCCAAATATCAGAGACATGTGTTCATATTGCTGATTCTGACCTCAGAGACACGAAGAGATGGGCAGCGATTATTGTTGCACATCCTTCATTTGTTGCAGGTCCCTCTCTCTGACTAAAGTGACTTCCAGAGGATTTAAAAAGCCAATTCCTTTTCCCCTGTACATTTTTCTGTTTTTCCCTTTGGGAACTAGACATTAAAGATTAGGACATTCAAAAGCTGTTGTGTATACAGGGAAAATTAGAAAGTCACAGTGCGTGCCCAGGGAAAACAGAAAAGACCTGTGGCAGACTTCAGATGACACCACAGCCTGATCTGCACAAAGAGTCTTCATGATCAACAAAAATAATAAACAAAAACAAAAACAAACCCTGATGAAGGAAGACAATCTGTTTTCCAAATTTACCAAATATTTAGACTCAAGTGCAGTTTTCAACAACAAAAAACACACAAGGCATACAAAGAAACATGGATAGGCATATCCATACATACAATAGAATATTATTCAGCTTAAGAAAGGAAGTTCTGGTACATGCTACAGCATTGATGAACCTGGACATTATGTTAAGTGAAACAAGCCAGTCACAAAAAATCATACACAAAATACTGTATGATTCCACTTATATGAGGTACTTAAGAGTAGTCAAAATCATAGACAGAAAATAAAATACCTCAAGACAAATGCTGGGCATAGAAGCCACAGGGCGTAAATATGCAAAGAAATAAAAAGCTAACCATTTCAAACAATAAGGCTTCTCTCTCACTTACCAACTTTACATTTCCCTGTATGGCCCCGGAAGATGACTGGTTAGCCAGAGACGGGTAAGATTCCTCAAGGGAGGAACAACCTAAGACAGGCACAGTCGCAGGGGGGTCATCAGGTGAGAAATTGGGGATCAACAGAGGTGAGGCTTAGAACCTCACCCCCCCCCCCACCGTTCTGAGAGAAATCTTCTGCATACGTGGATGTTTTATTGCCCTTGTCTAGCTTGGATTAACACATAGTCTACAGGCACACACCTGATCATCTACATTTGCTCTCTTACAACACTAAACTATGTTTTCTACCTTTATCTCGTATCTACCTACCACTTCAGCATTTTATTAAAAATAATAATAATAAAGAGAGAAATGTGGTATCCACATATAAATCAAGTATAAAAACCAAATGAGTATTCATATTTGAACTGACTGTTTATAGTTCATAATGCATGAGCAAAACCGAAAGTTTCTGTGATGACTGCCCTTGTACTGTTCACTATGTAACTTATTCATTATGTAAGAATTTGTTCTCCATGTAAGAACTTGTTGGTTATGCCTCAGAAGATTGGAGACTGATGAAAATTAGGCTTGGGGTGGATTAATGATTGTGCATTGAGCATTGACCCCCCTATACAGAATTTTATTGTCGTTAACAACCATTTGATCAATAAATATGAGAGATGCCCTCACAAAAAAAAAAAAAAATAGGACAGACTTCCAATGGTAAAATAAATAAGTAACTGGGATGTAATGTATAGCATAAGGAATATAGTCAAGATATTGTAACAGCTTGGTAGGGTGATAGCTGGAACCTAGAATTATGTATATAAATGTTTTATCACTGTGTTGTACACTTGAAACTAATGTAATGTAATACTCTGCGTCAACTACCCTTCAATAAAAAATAATTATCTAAGAAAAAAAAAAAAGATGAGAAAGTACCAATTCCAAAATATAATTGCTAATCATACTCATGTATTAGGCACCATTTTTAAACGTTTTTGTATTAAGAAAGAACTAACATGACTTTATAAATAACAAAAATGGACATTGTTCGAACATTACACCAACTCACATTTTCCTTTGAGAAAATATAACTTGAACTATGTTAAAAAAAAAAAAAAAGAAAAGAAAATAGTGGTTGCCAGAAGCTGGGTGGAGGGAAGTGATTGTTTAATAGGTACAGAGTTGCAGTTTTACAACATGAAAAGAGTTTGGAAGATGGATCATGATGATGATAGCACATTTTGAATATTTTAATACAACTGAACTGTACATTTAAAAATGGTAAATTTTGTGTTTGTTTTACAATAAAGAAATATGGGAAATAATCCCAATTCTGATTAGCAATGTAATTTTGAAAATAACTGGAGTTCACTTTTAACTTTATTAATGCAGATGCCATTTTAAATGATCAAAATGTTATTTTTCACTTAATGTATAGTGACCTTTCAATAGTAAGTGTGGCTGAGTGCTTGTTAAGCAAATTATAATTTTCTTTTAATCTGTGTGTAAGCTATATGGCTAATGAGCTGCATAAACCTTTGTGAGAGTTGGTTCAGTACAGGGGTTGAGTGTAGTTGCTCTTCTTAACATAACCTCAACCTGAATCCCATTTCCAATATTTTCTTGCAAGTTAGTTAACCTTTACAGTTGCTCAGTTACCTCAAATATAAAAGGAGGAGAAATCAACACAGAGAGAGCTCAATAATTGTGTTCATGACAATAGTGAGAAATTTCTTAGGTTCTATCATATCTAACATACTTTTCCCAGTTGCATGATGACAGAACTCAATACAATTTTATTTTTGTATAAGTTTCAGAAAAAAAGTCTAACGGGTGGTTTGTTCATTTTACCAAGAGCTGATTCAAGCAGATTATGCATAATAAATTCTGAGAGGATGACACAGATGTCAGATATTCTTCCCTTCCCTCTCTGTGTAACCCACTCAATTGATGAATGAACCTTTTGACTGGCATCCCAGCACATTCTGCCCCTATTCCTGCAGTACAATTCTCTGGACCTCTTCTGCTCACCTCATTCTAACATAGTGAAAATTACTTTTCTTGTGTACCCACAATCTGTTAATCAGTTTGAAAATCAGATACATATTTCAGAAGTCATCTTCACAAAAATGTAATCACGAATATTTATGCAAACTTTTACATAGAAACATCCAGGGGATTATGTATCTCCATAAGAATTAAGGGATCTGAGATTAAGAATTGCTGTGTAAAACTAATAGATTATGGTCATCTTAGAAGAATGCTGTTTCTAAGAAATCATGTTTATTCTTTTTAACAATATCATTATTGAATTATAATGGTCAAAATTGCATCATAGATTCCTGACAAGTGAGAGAAGATTTGGGAAAAGATAGCTGCAATTTAGCAGAAATATTACTGAAGTGGGATTAAGGTTTTGAAAAATATTGGTCTTTGCTTAACTAACCACTATGGTTTTCTCATCTGTAGATGAAATGATTTCATTCAACAATCCCCAAACCGCATTTCCCCAACTTTTCTAGAATGATACTGTTGTGATATTTATAACTCAAACTAGATTTCCACCAAAAGTATAGCAGGTAATTTGTAGTTTGTGGTTCTCTATGAAAAAAAATCCATGTACAGGGAATCAGAGGATTAGGGTTCTAGCACAGTATCCCTTATCAATATATTGTGTTATCTGGGCAAGTCTATTACCCTCTCTAGACTTAAGTTAGTCACTTTGGGGTGCTGAGACAATTACATAAAGTGTTTAAAAGCACTCTGTGAAAGGTTAAAAACAGTATGTAATGATAATAACTGCATACTGTATATTGTAATTCATGTTCAGACTTATTGTGTACATGTTCCATGTCCTCAACTCTGTGTTCTGCATTATTTTCCCCATTTGTCCTTATAAGTAGGGTGGAAACCTCCATCTTACAGAGACTATGGGCACCAGAGATGAGGATGCACTGTTGATGAACCATAGAAGTGAAACTTGAGCTCAGGGCCAAACCAACATCCTTTCACTATTCATTCTATGATATTACTGGTACAATTTATTAAAAAAATAGAAAATTAGATCTTAAAAAATAGAGTCAAATCCAATGCATTTAAGATAATGTTGCTACATTGTAATACTTGTAATTGTGAGTCACAATTTGGTAAATGAGATATGGCAAAAAATATGTCCAGCTATCTATGAAGTTACTCATTAATCCCTTCAATAGTGTGGAACTGATGCTGGGAAACAATTCTCCAGCTTGGGAATGCATTTTTGGCAGAGGGGACCACTGAATGAACATGCATTATGAACTGTTTTTTACCTGATTGGAAAATTAAGCTTTCATGGCATTAAGATACTGAAATCTAAGGGTTTGTTATAAAAGATAACATTAGTTAATCTAATACAACTGCTTGATTCTTAAAATCATATCCTAATTATCAATAAACTATTCAGAATATTTACTAAGAGAATCTATCTTACAACTATACCTTTGAATGATAACATGCCCCCCTTTCTAAATTAAAAAGAAAATACTAAAAAATAATTACATATCAATCTTATTAAAAATTATGGTGTTTAAGAGGATGACAAAAAACAGAGCAATAAACTAATGGCACAAAAAAGAAACTACAAAAGGAGACTCACACATATATAGTCACCTGATTAACGACAGAGGTCATGGGAAGGTACAGTTGGAAATAATTTTTTTTTCACACTTGTGTTAGATCATTTCATTATCCCTATTAAAAATTTTAAAAATGATTCTTGACTCCTGTATCACACTATATACAAAAATCAATTCCAGAAGTATTATAGGACTAAACATGGATCTTATATGGTAAAAATATATAACATGAATATTTATATATAAATATATATAGATCATATAAAATGTATAAATTATAATATATAATACATATTTTTAAACAATATCAAAATAGCATTTATATAAAAATGTTTTAAAAATATGAGAGTATCTTTAACTCATGCCCTAAAAATAGGCTAATATTTTTCAAAACACAAAAAGCATTAACAAGGAGGAAAACTAATTAATAGTATTTCACTTTAATTAAGACGCCATTAAGTCAGGGGAAAGATAAGCCACTGAATGGGAGAAGATATTTGAAACATCCAGAAAATTCATGCAACCAGAAAAACAAAAAAAACAGTTAACTCAAAAGAAAAACAGGAATTCAAACAAGCACATTATAAAAGAGGATATAAAAATGACTAATAAATATTTAATAATGATCAACTTGATAAATCACCATAGCAATGCAAAATAAAACCGTAATAGGATAACTCTAAGTGCTCATCACAAAAGCTCTAACAAAAAAGCAGGAATACTTGATGACTGGATCTTTTTACAGTGTAGATAGAGTATAGATTGGGATAATCAACTCTAAGGAACATTTTGACAGTTTGCCTATAGAGGAAATACACATTCCCGTGAACCAGCAAATCTATCCTGGTATATACCATACCTGGTATATGCATACAAATACATATACAGGTTCATGAAAGATATTCATAAGGATTTCATAGAAGGACTTTTCAAAATATCTCAAACCAAAAACAGCACAAATGGGTATCAATAAATAAATACATGAAAGAATTGTGGAACTTATAGAAGATAATACTACATAGCAATAAAATGAATGAACTACATATATTTTGGATATTTGCTACTTCTCAGATACATCATTTGCAACTATATTCTCCCATACAGTTGTCTTCCTTTCCATTTTGTTGATAGTTTCTTTATCTATGCAGAAACTTTTCAGTTTGATGTAATCCTACTTGGTTATTTTTGCTTTTGTTTCCCTTCCCAGGGAGACATGCCTAATAGCCTATTTTAAAAATGGGCAGAGGACCTGAATAGACACTTTTCCAAAGAAGACATACAGATGGCCAACAGGCACAGGAAAAGATGCTCCACATTGCTATTCAGCAGGAAAATGAAAATCAAAACCTAAATGGGATCCCACCTTACACTAGTCAGAATGGCCACTATATAAAAAATAAGAAATAGAAGTGTTGGTGAGGATGTGAAGAAAAGGGGGCCCTCCCACACCACTGAAGGAAATGTAAATTGGTATAGCCACTAGGCAAAGCAGTATGGAGGCATGGGTAAAATTGCAAGGGGGAGTGAGGGCCTATCTGGAGCAGAGAGGATGGGAGGGGCTCCTTTTTGCACCAGGGTTGTGAGAGACATGGGCAAGCAGAAGTAGATGACTGCCTCTGAGCAATAAGTGGGTTTCTCCTACTTTATTTCCCCTTTTGACTGATTTCGGTTTCAAAGGTATTTTGTCACGGACTTGTAGCCCAGGACTTGACCACGTGGAAGAAACCACAAATAGTGCGCCTATATTAATCCATTGATGATATTATGCTTGCAACTCATTCTCTTGCAAATTTAAATTTAGAAGGGGAAGTTCCTAGACTGCTGCAACATCTATAAGAGAAAGGATGGGCTGTGAACCGCACCAAGGTTCAGGGACCTGGTTTGTCAGTAAAGTTCTTGGGAGTTGTATGGCAGGGTAAAACTAAAGTTATTACAGAAACAGTCATAGACAAGGTCCAGGCTTTCCCTATCCCTATCACTGTGGCAGTATTTCAAGAGTTTTTGGTTGTTTTGGCCTACTGGAGAGTGTTTATCCTGCACTTGGCACAAATTCTGAAGCCCTTATACCAGTTGGAACAAAGGGTATCAGGTGGGACTGTGATGAAATGTGTGCAGATGTTTTTACTGCTGCTAAGAAAGCAGTAAAGGCTGTAAAGGCCTTGAATGTAATAGACTCATCAAGTTCCTGTGAGCTAGATGTTCATGTAACTGAAGATGGTTATGGATGGGGCCTTTGGCAGCAGTTTGAATGAACATACCTACCTATTGGATTTTGGTCACAACTATGGAAAGGAGCAGGGGTCCAGTACACCATGATAGAGAAGCAACAGGCTGCTGTGTACCACGCCTTGCAGGCTATGGAGCCCATCACTGGAACAGCTCCAACTAAGGTAATAACCACTTATTCCATTGTGAGGTGGATGCAAGACTATACCCAAAGCCATGGAGTGGTGTGGCACAGACACCTACGATGGCCAAATCGGGTGTGTACTTACAACAGCATAGTGCCCTCTCTACTTGCTCCTTAAGTGGAGAATTCTAACAGTTGGGGCCAGTGACATATACCAGTGGAAAGCAGGAAGAACTTGCCATGGGTAGCTGAGAGTCCTTATGAGGAGGGAAAAGCCCCTACACCTTTATGCTTGGTACACAGATGGCTCCAGTCATGGGAAACCCTCAAAGTGGAGGACTGTGGCTTTCCATCCTAAGACTGAGACAAAATGGATGGAAGACAGAGAGGAGAAGAGCAGTCAGTGGGCTGAGTTGTGGGCAGTATGGCTCATGATCATCCAGGAGCCCTCCCCTAAAGCTGTCTTCACTGACAGCTGGGCTGTCGATAAGGGCTTGACCCTGCCCATGGTACCATGCCAACTGGATGGTTGGTCACTGGCCCCTTTGGGAACAAGAGTTGTGGCAAGACCTATGGGCCCCTGGTCAGACTAAGACAGTTACTGTAAATCATGTGACTGGCCATTTGTCTTTGGAATCCCCAGAGAATGATGAAGCAGACACATTGGCCCAGGTGCACTGGCTAGAAGGAATGCCTGTCTCTGATGTGGCCCAATGGCTGCACCAGCATTTGTTGCACGTGGGGCAAAAGACAATGTGGACCGTAGCTCATCGGTGGGGCTTGCCGTTGACCTTTGAAGAAGTCAGCAGAGCCCAGAAGGAGTGACTTATGTGCTCTAAAAGGGACTTACACCACATCCAGCAGCAACACGGAACAATAGTAAAGGGACTGATACCCCTTGTCAGGGGCAGATAGACTATATTGGACCTCTGCTCATATCAGAAAGGTATCAGTATGCCATGACTTGTGTGGACACAGCTACTGGACTGTTGGTTGTTTTTCCTGCATGTTGTTCAGATCCACAAATGACCAAAAGAGGCCTAGAGCATCTCTTTGCAGCCTACCACTGGCCGCAGGTGACTGAGAGTGATTTTACTGGATATGCATTACAAGAATGGGTGCAGTAATTATTAATAAAGTGGGAGTTTCATATACCATATAAGCCTACCAGGGAAGACATAATAGAAAGGTACAATCGTTTATTGAAATCTGGCCTGAAGTTAGACACCAGTAGTCTATGGGGCTGGTTAGTTCACTTACGGACAGTGCTACAGCATTTGAATGAAAAGCCATGAAAAGGAGCCTCAAGCCCTGTAGACATGCTAACACACACTGCTGCCTCTCCTATATAACTGTATGTGCAAACCAAAGGGGGGGTATTGAAGCCAGGATATGGGCAGCAGAGCAATATCCTGATTCCAGCCCCAACTGTGTTAAACCCTGGAGACTGTAGAGTGGATGCAGCCCTGCATATTTTGACACATAGACCAGTGATGGCTGGCCCTTCTAGCACCTTGAGGAAAAGGACTGGAAGCTGGCCTCAAATATATTCCTGGGGTAACATCAGAGTGGCCCCCAAAGTTCACAGTAATGTACCCAAAGTGTATGGGAGGTAAGAGCATCATATGGGGAAGTTTTGTTTTATCTCTTTGGCCAGTGCATGTACCTACCATAGCCCTGTATATTGACCCATCTGTAACTCACAGAGAGAATGGTGAAAGTCTGATGTACTAGACCAGGACAAGATCCCATTTCTGCCACTCTTCTACCCTAGGACCACTCTCTTCCATGCATCCTATTTGATGGACAAGATTTGCCTATGCTGGTATCATTAAAACATATATCTTATCATCCTTAAGGTTATTTTCTTCTATAGCCCCTGTGGCAAGGACCCACCCATATGGCTGAAGCTGCCATATGATGATTGCTCTGAACTCCATACCTGTTCAGCTACTGACCATGTGGGCAATGGGTGAGCTATGGACTTAACTGACATAGGACTTTGAATGTAGCTGAATCCTCCAGGTTGAGGATTACTGTAATTTTCTTGTTTTGGTACTGTATGTTATTATTCTGGTTACAATGTTCCAGTTTTCTCACACAGGGGTCATTGAACAGATTGTGAGGTGAGATTTCTGGAGGGGTGGGTTATGGGTAAAATTGGAATATTTCCAGAATCTCTGACCTGGCCTTAGTGCATCTCCATATCAATAGGTGTTTCCAAGGCGAGGAGAGAAGTAGTCCATCTCCATATCAATAAGTAATTACAAGGGGGAGAAAGGGCATGTCTAGACTGGAGAGGTTGGGTGAGGCCCCTTTTTGTGTCTGGGTCATGAGACACATGAGCAAGCAGAAGTGGATGATTGCTTGTAAGCAATAAATGGGTTTCTCCCGCTTTATTTCTCCCTTTGATTGATTTCAGTTTCAAAGGTATTTTTCTGTGGGCTGGGAATATATTTTTACCCTGGAGTTATAGGAGAGTCCTCAAAAAATTAATATAAATACCATGCAACCCAGTAATTCCACTTCTTGGAATTGAACAGAAGAAAAGAAAATCAGTGATTCAAAAAAGACACATGCAATCTTACATTTATTGCTGAATTATTTACTATATACCCAAGAAATGGAAGCAACTAAAGTGTCCATAAATAAATGAATGGATAAGTGGTACATATATACAATGAAATATTATTTAGCCATGAAAATGAAAGTAATCCTGCCATTTGAGACAACATGGATGGACCTAGAGGGTATTACACTAAATGAAATAAGCCAAGCAGAGAAAGACAAATACCATATGATTTCATTTATATATGGAATCTAGGAAAACAAAACAAATGAACAATACAGCAATAGACTCATAGACACTGAGAAGAGATGGTGGTTACTATGAGAGAGGAATATGGATAGTGGGGGTTGAAACAGTTGAAGAGGATAAAGAAGCACAAAACATCAATTATAATATAAATCAGTCATGGGGATGAAAGTTCAGCATAAAGAATACAGTTAATAATACTATAATATATTTCTATGTTTAGAGTAACTACACTAGTTGGGGTGAAAATTTAATTATGCATATAACTGTCAAATCACTATTTTGTAATATTGAAACCAATATAATACTGTATATCAATTATACCTCAGTAAAACAAAAAGAATCCACAGGTACCACAAGGCAGGAGTAATTGATAAGGATTAAAACTGAGCTCCTTTTGGGGGGCGGAGCCAAGATGGCAGTGTGAGTAGAGCAGTGGAAGTCTCCTCCCAAAACACCACATATATTTTTGAAAACACAACCAAGAAAACTGTTCCTAAAAGAGAGACCAGAAGACACAGGACAACAGCCAGAACACATCCACACCTGTGAGAACCCAGCACCTTGTGAAGTGGGTAAGATACAAGCCCCGGCCCGGGGGGACCCGAGAGCCCCACACCCCAGCTCCCAGCAGGAGGAGAGGAGTCAGAGTAGGCAGGGAGAGGGAGCCCAGGACTGCTAAATACCCAGCCCCAGCCATCCGCACCAGAGCACAGACACAGTGCATATGTGAGGTGCTGGAAACTAGGGAAACAAGACAGTAAGACCTGTGAGTGGGTCCCTGCAGACATTGCACCCAGGACAAAGAAAAGCTAGTGCTTTTTGGAAGTCTTAAAGGGACAGGGACCCCAAAACAGGACGGAAGTGTCCTGGGACACTTAGTCCAGCAGCAGGGAATCTGGGGAACTCTGGGCACCCTAACCCCCTGGGCAGCAGGAAACATGGAGGCCCCTCACGGAGATAAATAGCTTCCCGGCCGTTCCCCCTCCAACGCGGCTCCACCATATGGGAACAGCCGCCCAAGGCAGGACACGCCCACAGCAACAGCAGAGATAAACTTCATAGCAGCAGGGCAGGAATCAGAAGCCCTGTCTGGGGGCAGCTGCCCAGCACAAGCCACTAGAGGTCGCTGTTCTCTCAGGAGAGGAAGGCAACAAACCAACAGAAGGGAAGTTCTTCCAGCCATCACTCGTGCCAGCTCTGCAAACTATTTCTATCACCATGAAAAGGCAAAATTACAGGCAGATCAAGATCACAGAGACAACACCAGAGAAGCTGACACAGAGAGAGATAAAAGGATCTCGAGGAATGAAACAATATTAAGAGAACCATGTGACCAATCCAAAAGGAACAATATCCATATTATAGGGGTACCAGAAGAAGAAGAGAGAGAAAAAGAGATAGAACGTGTCTTTGAAGAAATAATTGCTGAAAACTTCCCCAAACTGGGGGAGGAAATAATCGAACAGACCACAGAAATACACAAAACTCCCAACAGAAAGGACCCAAGGAGGACAACACCAAGAAACATAATAATTAAAATGGCAAAGATCAAGGACAAGGAAAGAGTTTTAAAGGCAGCTAGAGAGAAAAACTCACCTATAAAGGAAAACCCATCAGGCTATCATCAGACTTCTCAACAGAAGCCTTACAGGACAGAAGAGAATGGCATGATATATTCAATGCAATAAAACAGAAGGGCCTTGAACCAAGGATACTGTATTCAGCACGATTATCATTTAAATATGAAGGAAGGATTAAACAATTCCCAGACAAGCAAAAGTTGAGGGAATTTGCATTCCACAAACCACCACCTCTACAGGGTATTTTAGAGGGACTTTTCTAGACGGGAGCACACCTAAGACTAAACAGATGTCACCAGACAAAATAAAATCACAGCAAAGAAAGCAGACCAACCAAACACTAATTAAAGGCAATAAAATAAAATCAACTACCCACTAAAAGGAGTTAAAGGAAACACGAAAGAGCACAGAATCAAACAACCAACATATAAAGAATGAAGGAGGAGGAATAAGAAGGGAGAGAAGAAAAGAATCTCCAGACAGTGTATATAACAGCTCAATAAGCAAGCTAAGTAAGGCAGTAAGATACTAAAGAAGCTAACCTTGAACCTTTGGTAACCACGAACCTAAAGCCTGCAATGGCAATAAGTACATATCTTTCAATAGTCACCCTAAATGTAAATGGACTGAATGCACCAATCAAACAACACAGAAAAACAGAATGGATAAAAGAGCAAGACCCATCTATATGCTGCTTACAAGAAACTCACCTCAAACCCAAAGACATGCACAGACTAAAAGTCAAGGGATGGTAAAACATATTTGAGGCAAACAACAGCGAGAAGAAAGCAGGGGTTGAAGTACTAGTATCAGAAAAAATAGACTTCAAAAAAAAGAAAGTAACAAGAGATAAAGAAGGACATTACATAATGATAAAGAGCTCAGTCCAACAAGAGGATATAACCATTCTAAATATATATGCACCCAACAGAGGAGCAATAGCATATGTGAAACAAATACTAACAGAACTAAAAGAGGAAATAGAATGCAATGCATTCATTCTAGGAGACTTCAACACACCACTCACCACAAAGGATAGATCCACTGTGCAAAAAATAAGTAAGGACACAGAGGCACTGAACAACACACTAGAACAGATGGACCTAATAGACATCTATAGAACTCTACATCCAAAAGAAACAGGATACACATTCTTCTCAAGTGCACATGGAACATTCTCCAGAATAGACCACATACTAGCTCACAAAAGGAGCCTCAGTAAATTCCAAAAGACTGAAATTCTACCAACCAACTTTTCTGACCACAAAGGTATAAAACTAGAAATAAATTCCACAAAGAAAACAAAAAGGTTCACAAACACATGGAGGCTTAACAACATGCTCCTAAATAATCAATGGATCAATGAACAAATTAAAATAGAGATCAAGGAATATATGGAAACAAATGACAACAACAACACAAAGCCCCAACTTCTGTGGGATGCAGCGAAAGCAGTCTTAAGAGGAAAGTATATAGTGATCCAGGCACACGTAAAGAAGGAAGAACAATCCCAAATGAATAGTCTAACATCACAATTATCAAAACTGGAAAAAGAAGAACAAATGAGACCTAACGTCAGCAGAAGGAGGGACATTTTAAAAATTAGAGAAGAAATAAATAAAATTGAGAATAATAAAACAACAGAAAAAATCAATGAAACCCAGGGCTGGTTCTTTGAGAAAATAAACAAAATAGATAAGCCTCTAGCCAAACTTATTAAGAGAAAAAGAGAATCAACCCACATCAACAGAATCAGAAATGAGAATGGAAAAATCACGACAGACTCCACAGAAATACAAAGAATTATTAAAGGATCCTTTGAAAACCTATATGCTAACAAGCTGGAAAACCTAGAAGAAATCGACAACTTCTTAGAAAAATACAACCTTCTAAGACTCACCAAGGAAGAAACACAAAAGTTAAACAAACCAATCACAAGCAAAATACTGAAACGGTATACAAAAAACTATGCAAGAACCAAACGCCCGGGACAGACGGATTTACCTCGGAATTTAATCAGACATACAGAAAAGACATATCTATTCTCCTTAAAGTTTTCCAAAAAAATAGAAGAGGAGGGAACACTCCCAAACTCATTCTATGAAGCCAACATCACCCTAATACCAAAACCAGGCAAAGACCCCACCAAAAAAGAAAATTACAGACCAATATCCCTGATGAATGTAGATGCAAAAATACTCAATGAAACATTAGCAAACCGAATTCAAAAATATATCAAAAGGATCATACACCACGACCAAGTGGGATTCATCCCAGGGATGCAAGGATGGTACAACATTCGAAAATCCATCAACGTCATCCACCATATCAACAAAAAGAAGGACAAAAACCACATGATCATCTCCATAGATGCATTTGACAAAATTCAACATCCATTCATGATAAAAACTCTCAGCAAAATGGGTATAGAGGGCAAGTACCTCAACATAATAAAGGCCATATATGATAAAACCACAGCCAACATCATACTGAACAGCGAGAAGCTGAAAGCTTTTCCTCTGAGATCGGGAAAAAGACAGGGATGCCCACTCTCCCCACTGTTATTTAACATAGTACTGGAGGTCCTAGCCATGGCAATCAGACAAAACAAAGAAATACAAGGAAGCCAGATTGGTAAAGAAGAAGTTCAACTGTCACTATTTGCAGATGGCATGATATTGTACCTAAAAAACCCTAAAGACTCCACCCCAAAACTACTAGAACTGATATCGGAATGCAGCAAGGTTTCAGGATACAAGATTAACACACAGAAATCTGTGGCTTTCCTATACACTAACAATGAACCAATAGAAGGAGAAATCAGGAAAAAAACTCCATTCACAGTTGCATCAAAAAGAATAAAATACCTAGGAATAAACCTAACCAAAGAAGTGAAAGACCTATACCCTGAAAACTACAAGACACTCTTAAGAGAAATTAAAGGAGATGCTAACAAATGGAAACTCATCCCATGCTCTTGGCTAGGAAGAATTAATATCATCAAAATGGCCATCCTACCCAAAGCAATATACAGATTTGATGCAATCCCGATCAAATTACCAACAACATTCTTCAACAGACTGGAACAAATAGTTCAAAAATTCATATGGAAACACCAAAGACCCCGAATAGCCAAAGCAATCCTGAGAAGGAAGAATAAAGTGGGGGGGATCTAACTCCCCAACTTCAAGCTCTACTACAAAGCCATAGTAATCAAGACAATTTGGTACTGGCACAAGAACAGAGCCACAGACCAGTGGAACAGATTAGAGAGTCCAGACATTAACCCAAACATTTATGGTCAATTAATATTTGATAAAGGAGCCATGGACATACAATAGGGAAATAACAGTCTATTCAACAGATGGTGCTGGCAAAACTGGACAGCTACATGTAAGAGAATGAAACTGGACCACTGTCTAACGCCATACACAAAAGTAAATTCGAAATGGATCAAAGACCTGAATTTAAGTCATGAAACCATAAAACTCTTAGAAAAAAACATAGGCAAAAATCTCTTAGACATAAACATGAGTGACCTCTTCTTGAACATATCTCCCTGGGAAAAGAAAACAAAAGCAAAATTGAACAAGTGGGACTATATTAAGCTGAAAAACTTCTGTACAGCAAAAGACACCATCAATAGAATAAAAAAAGGTATCCTACAGTATGGGAGAATATATTTGTAAATGACATATCCGTTAAAGGTTTGACATCCAAAATATATAAAGAGCTCACCCACCTCAACAAACAAAAAACAATCCAATTAAAAAATTGGCAGAGGAACTGAACAGACAGTTCTCCAAAAAAGAAATTCAGATGGCCAACAGACACATGAAAAGATGTTCCACATTGTTAATTATCAGAGAAATGCAAATTAAAACCACAATGAGGTATCACCTCACACCAGTAAGGATGGCTACCATCCAAAAGACAAACAACAACAAATGTTGACAAGGTTGTGGAGAAAGGGGAACTCTCCCACACTGCTGGTGGGAATGTAAATTTGTTCAACCATTGTGGAAAGCAGTATGGAGGTTCCTCAAATGCTCAAAATAGACTTAGCATTTGACCCAGGAATTCCACTCCTAGGAATTTACCCTAAGAATGCAGCGCTCCAGTTTGAAAAAGACAGATGCACCCCTATGTTTATCGCAGCACTATTTACAATAGCCAAGAATTGGAAGCAACCTAAGTGTCCATCAGTAGATGAATGGATAAAGAAGATGTGGTACATATACACAATGGAACATTATTCAGCCATAAGAAGAAAACAAATCCTACCATTTGCAACAACATGGATGGAGCTAGAGGGTATTATGCTCAGTGAAATAAGCCAAGTGGGGAAAGAGAAATACCAAATGATTTCACTCATTTGTGGAGTATAAGAACAAAGGAAAAACTGAAGGAACAAAACAGCAGCAGAATCACAGAGCTCAAGAATGGACTAACAGGTACCAAAGGGAAAGGGACTGGGGAGGATTGGTGGGTAGGTAGGGATAAGGGGGTGGAAGAAGAAAGGGTGTATTATGATTAGCATGCCTAATGTGGGGGGTGGGAGAAAGGGGAGGGCTGTGCAACACAGAGAAGACAAGTAATGATTCTACAACATTTTGCTATGCTGATGGACAGTGACTGTAATGGGGTTTGTGGGGGGGACTTGGTATAGGGGAGAGCCTAGTAAACATAATATTCTTCATGTAATTGTAGATTAATGATCACAGAAAAAAAAAAAGAGAAAGCAAAGGGGGATTACTCCCTGATAGGATAAAACTAACTGCATATCAACGATTAAAGCATGCTTTACATATCCTTAATTTTGATCTTTCAAAGGGTGTCAGATGATCAGCTATGGAAGAACATTTTTCTGATAATATTCCTTTCTCTTAAAAAAAAAAAAAAGCAGTTCTTGTGTGGTGATCTCCAATAGGTTCTTCACAATGGTATAAAGGTCATATCAAAGTGTGGGCAAAGGGTTTGTGTGTGTTTATACAGAGGATCAAAGCCTAATTTGGCTACACAGAAAACAAATTAAGATACGATATGAAGAAGAATTTCCAACATCAACATCCTCTGGAAGAGTCATTCCAGAAGATGAACATCAAAAAATTTCAACAAAGACCCTGGCGCTGCTGCAGTTGTACCTGCAGTCATCCCACCAGTTCCTGGACTTGCCATTGGAATGGAGAAGTAGATATCTAAGCTGGTCTGTGCATACAGTAAAACAACAAATTTGACTGGATCTATACTGTCAGAACTCAACCAAGAATTAAGACAAGTGCAAGTTGCAGTGCTCCAAAACCGTGCGATTATAGACTATCTACTGTTAAAAGAACACATGGATGTGAACAGTTCCCAGGAATGTGTTGTTTTGTCTGATTTTTCTCAAACTATTCAAAATCAGTTGGACAATATCCATCATATCATTGATAAGTTTTCACAAATGCCTAGGGTGCCTAACTGGTTTTCTTGGTTTCACTGGATATGGCTGGTAATTGTAGGTCTGCTTTTGTTATGTTGCTGTATTCCTATTATGTTAATGTATGTGCACAATTTTATTAGTTGTTTAAAACCTATACATGCTTATGTTACTCTACAAGAAGATATGTCAAAGAAATAATCAATCTTCCCATGTTTTCTTCCTCCTGCTAGTTCTATAGCTTTTCTTCTTCCTTCCTAATTACAACCCTTAAGTAGAATTTGTGCCTCATATTGAAATTACCGAGTATCATAATTCTTCCAAGTGATAAAGATACCTCAAGACAAATGCTGGGCATAGAAGCCACAGGGCATAAATCTGCAAAGAAGTAAAAAGCTAACTTTTTCAAAGAGTATTGCTTCTCTCTCACTTACCAACTTTACATTTCCCTGTATGGCCCTGGAAGATGACTGGTTAGCCAGAGACGGGTAAGATTCCTCAAGGGAGGAACAACCTAAGACAGGCAAAGTCGCAGGGGGGCCATCAGGTGAGAAATTGGGGATCAACAGAGGTGAGGCTTAGAACCTCACCCCCCCTGTTTTGAGAGAAATCTTCTGCATCCGTGGATGTTTTGTTGCCCTTGTCTAGCTTGGATTAATACTTAGTCCATAGGCACAGACCTGATCATCTACATTTGCCATCTTACAGCACTAAATTAAGTTTTCTACCTTTATCTTGCATCTACCTACCACTTCAGCATTTTATTTAAAAAATAATAATAATAATAAGGGAGAAATGTCAGATTCACATATAAATCAAGTATAAAAATCAAGCGACTAATCATATCTGACTTGTTTATAGTTCATGATGCATGATCAAAACCGAAAGTTTCTGTGATATGACTGCCCTTGCACTGTTCACCATGTAAGAACTTATTCACTATGTAAGACCTTGTTCACCATGTAAGAACTTGTTTGTTATGCTTCAGAAGATTGGAGACTGTTGAGATAAAGGCTTGTGGTTGATTAATGACTGTGTATTGAGTCCCCTATACAGAATTTTATTGTTGTTAACAACCATTTGATCAATAAATATGAGAGATGCCCTCTCAAAAAAAAAAAAGTGGGAAGGAGTAAAATTTAAACGGGGGCAGATAAATCAGCAATTGAAGGAAAGACAGGGAAAGCTCTCCTGCAATACATCTTGAACTCCCATCTATTCTTGTGTATTGCTAAAGGGATTCCACAGCTCAAGAGGAAAGCCCGTCCTTGCGGTGCCCTCTCCTAGTTTTCCCTTGGGATTCCATTCCCTGGTCAGGCCCAGATACTGGGTCTACTACCAAATAATTTATCCCAGAGTGGAGCTGGAATCTTTTATTATTTTTTGTAATAACGAAACACAATGTTTCTGCTATTTTTATTTAGCATTTACAACAAGTATCGAAACTATTTACATGAGACATTTTGCCAAGAGAAACTTTCCTCACCCCATCTCCATGAAATAAAGCCACACTGAGCAAAACCTTGCCAAATATCTTGAGTAAATATTTTTTTGCATGGTCAAAGTCATATTATATGACCTGAGCAATTTTGTTGAATTCAGAAAGACCAATAAACCACCCAGGGGTAAATATTAGCAGTTATTATGTCCTGGATCCATTATTCTCTATTTAGAATATGTAAATTATCACTCAATAACTGTTTGAATTTTTATATATTATGTAAATTATACATATTAAAACTATTAAAATGTTATATATAACATGTAACAAAAAAACTAAGCTCCTTTCACAATGGATATAAGTCAAATCATTGTGCTGTACACCTTAAACATATGCAGTTCTATATGTCAATTCTATCTCAAAAAAGTAGAAGAAAAAATGAATAAATTTCAATTATAACCAAAATCATGAATGAGTTCCAAAATCATGTTTACTGAAATAACGCATTCACAAAATAGAACAGTTGTATGATTCAAATCTGACATTTATATTAGGGTAGCAGAAGTCAGAACAGTAGTTACCCTTGGTAATATAAATATTACTATATTTATAGAGACTAGATATGGCTTAAGGGTCCTCTTAGTAATGTACTCTTTCTTTTATCTCCTGTTGGATATGGTTGTTTATTTTATAAAATTTCCCTGGAGTGGAACTTCACTAATTGTGTTTTTTAAATTAAACTAAAAGTATAGTCAAACATTATGAAAAAGATTATCAGTTAGCCATGATTCTGCTCTGTAGTTTCATATAAATTTGTAATCTAGAACACTGATATTCTAAGTAGGAAGTTCAGGAATTTGATAAGCCTTTTCTAACACTATTTTTCATTACATACAGTCTTACATTATTTACTCTGCTATGATTTGATTTTAAAAGTTTCAAAATAACCTAAGATAAAGGGATATTTGATGGTTACCTACCACAGACAATAGTTTCAATATATGCCCAATATCTCTGCAAGTGAAATAATATAAAAGATAAAAGAATATAAGAAGCATGCACACCTCATCAATATAACATTATCTGAACTACTGAATGTGAAGGAGATTAATTTTTTCTTTTAATTATCAAGCCATAGTAATGGGTCAATGGTAGTAGGAGGAAGTGATATTTTACCACAAATGTACAGTGTTCTACTGAATACATAATTTTTATTCTTAAAATGAATACCCAAAACCAAGCAATACAATTCATTTTTAAATGGGTGTGATCTTCATAATTCATATATTATGTTCACTATGGACTTCTAATTGACTCTGGAAGTAAATCTCTCTTGAAGGAAAAATTATGGTGGGAATATATATGAACAGCAGTACAGCAATAGCCATATGCCTGATTCCCTTTGCATACCTTAATAGAACTTAGATTGTCATGTTGGATGAGGCTATTTAAGATATACTATTGACCATTTCCCATTGGACACAATTCCTTCTAATGCAGAGAAACAAACTCAACATAAGTAACTATATTGCCTAAGATTCTAATTGACAAAATTTAGCATTTCTCTTTAAAATAATTTGTTTCATTAAATCTGAATCTCTGTAAACTTAAGAAATTCCTCAGAGTCCATTTTTTTATTTAGTGGAGTATCATTTTTTCCCTATATTTATTCACTGAAGAAATATTCATCAAGTCCCTACAATATGCCAGACACAATGCTAGCTTCTGGGAATACAGAAATGTGTAGGACACTGTATGTTTGCTTAATAAGCTCATACTTCAGGAGAGAGATAGACTTATAAACAATACAGTATATTCATTAATACTGTGGAAAATTGTGCCAGCTTTTAGGGAGAATTAATTTGGTCTCCTCTGTGCATGATTTAGGCAAACTTGAATAGAGAAAGTGGTTCTTGAGCTGATTCAAATGTATTTCCTCCAAGTTTCCCCCAAAGGTGATATCTTATATAAATATAGTACAACACAAGAACCAGCAAATTGACAAAGATACAATCCCATCAACCTTATTCAGAATTCACCAATGTTTCATGCCCCATGTGTGTGTATACATTTAGGTCTATGCAGTTTTCTCAACTTGAGAGGAGAAATCGTTAATCACATTTACTGACAAATTTGCAATTTACGTTGCTCTTTCTTCATTTCTGAAGGCCCCTGTTTATCTGTGGTTATTATTTTCTGTATGAGGAATGTCTTAATATTTATTATAACAGGTCTGCTGACAAATTCTTTTAAGTTTTCATCTGAAGATGTTTTTCTCTTTCATTTCAGAAGGATATTTTCATTGGACATAGAATTCTTTTCTATCAGCACCTGAAAAAATGTCTTCTGGGTTCTCTGATTTCTAATGAGAAATTTGAAGTCACTTGAATCATTTTTCTCCCATATCTAATATGATATTTCTTTTGAACACTTCAAAATTTTTCTTCCCATATGTTTGGCTTTCAGCAGCTTTATTCTGATGCAGTGGACTTGGGTTTCTTTGAAATTTTCTTGAGTTTCACTGAGAACTTGGAATGTAGATTTATAGCTTAATTTATAAAGTTTTCAGCCTCAGCTTTGTTTGTTTGTTTATTTATTTATTGGTCTGATCCATGGTCATTCTCCTTTTCAAGATTTCTATGGTATAAGTATTAGAACTTTAGATTCTGTTCTCAAAGATTCCTGAAGCTGTTAATTTGTCTTTAAATACATTCACTTCTACTAGACCTACAGATTGAAATATTTATATTGATTTATTTTCAGGTTTACTCATTCTTTTCTTTATCTCTATTCTATTGATTCCTTCCCATGAATTTTTTATTTTGTAAATCTTCTTTTTCAGTTCTATATTTTTCATATATTAAAAAAATTATTCTATGTGTTGAGGCTTTCTATCTTTCTATTTGTTTCAAAGTTTTTGTCATTTCTTCTTGGAGCATAATTATAACTGTTTTAAAGTGATAGTCCAACGATTTTAGCCCATAGTTCTTCTCAGGTTTGACATGAGTTGATTATCTTTTCACTCGTGAGTATGTCAGAGTTCTGTAATTTTTTGTAGGTTTTGCTAGCTGGGCCACAGGATCACCCACCATGTACCCCCCTCTTGGTATTCAACCTATTGTTTAATCCCTTCCTATACTGTACTAGGAACAATCTGTTTGACCAACAGATTGTAAAAGATGTAATGTTATTTTATTCTTAAAATGAGGATATAATATGATTGGTTTCTATGGTGGGCACTCTCTGGATCATTCACTCTGGAGGAATACACTGCATGTCATGAGCAGCTCTATGGAGAGGCCATGTAGTGAGGACCTGAAGCTTCCTGAAAACTGCTTTCATGTGTGAGCATGGATGTAGATATTTTACCCCCAGTCAAGCCTTCAAATGACTGTAGTCTTGGCTGACAGCTTGCTTGACTGCAAACTAATGAAAGTGGGCTCCATTCTCACTCCAGTAGCTCTTCATGTTTGTGCCTACAGCACAGTTCTTGGACTCATGCTGTTGTTCATCAGGCCAGAAAATACAGGGGAAAAATACCAAGAAACTCACTATTAGATCATTTGTACTTTGAGCACTGGTTTCTTACCTTATCTACCTAATACCATTTACTTTTCACAGTACTCAAATGGGTAGTCCATGCATTTTGTCCAAGAATTTTAGCTGAAATCAGTGACAGAAGTAGGGTAGACAATGCTTTTTCCATATTCACTGGAAATACTTTTTGGGTTGTGTTTTTTGGTTTTATTTGGTACTTAAAAAAATATAATAGAGAGAGACAGTTTTGATAATGAAACCATAAAATGAACATATGTAAATATAATACTACTGACTTACTTTTATATTTGTAGGATAATTAGAAAGATTGTAGACAAAAGGTCTACAACAATAGCAAAATTTTAATGAAACAATTCATTCCTATGTATCCGTATAATGAAGTGCTTTTGTTTTCCTCTCTAGATATTACTATGAGATAAATCATGATATATGCACAATCATTAGATCTCACAGCACACTTAATGGATTTTTCTTAGCAAACTTGGATAAATTGTAACATTCTTGTAAGCTAATTATAATAGGCTGAAAGAAATATTTCAAAACAGAAGCCAATAAATCTTTTTTCATGCCACATGGGCACTAATTCAGTATTTTTATTTTTCATATTCTGACTAAATGATCCCTAATAATACCATTACTTTTATAAGATCTACATTGCAATCTTTTTATATATGTAGCTCAGACACCAACTCCACTCTTCTAACTGCTGGCATCTATTCAATTAGTTGAGATTTTGCATAGCAGAGAGCTAAATACAGAATTTAACACTTACAAAAAATTCCAAAGTATGCTCATCTTCTCAACAACTTTCTTCTATTGTTGTCTTTGGTGTGTACCTGTGTAGGTTTTGTTTGACTTTAAAAAAATTTAATAATGATGTTAAAGGTGGGGTGCTTACTGTTCACTTTCCACATTTCAATTTGTCTCTTAATTTCATTTTGTCTTAGAGTAGGAGGACTTAGTGAGGGGATGCTGTCTGGTCCACTCTGTTGCAGGTCATTGAGGGTTTCTAATCTCTTTCCTTCCTTTCTTCCTTCCCTTTCATATTTTCTCATTTAGAACTTTAATATTGTTACCTTTAAAAAAAATTTAATAGTTTCCACTATTACATATTTCTTCCCAATACAGGGTTTCCTAAAGAGTAATTCAAATTGAAAAATCTTTGCCATCATGTTATACATACATTTTTCACTTCACAGATAAAGATTAAATCTAATGTCTTTGATTGCTTTCTGTGTATGTTAGTTATAAGTGATATTACAGATAATAGTGGTTATTTGATATGGTGAAAAATACCTTAAAAATCATATCACAAAGGAATAAATAAGAATACAAAACATTCCTTCTATCACTCTTTCAGTGAACAGACATCATTTTTATTGGTAGCTTTATAAAATCAACAATGACAAGGAATACATTTTAGGGATTCAAATCAAATTATTTTATGTTAAGTTTAAAAAAATAATAATTTTCATGGTATTGTAATATATGTATGTGTGTGCTCACACATGTCACAAACACACACAGCCTCTCAGTTAAGTATTTGTGCAAATTGAAAATAATCACATTTAAGAAGTTCTGCACTAGATTTTCTTAGAAATCACCATAAGTCAATCTAGGAGTCTAAAAGTCTCTGATACTCTGGGTGATCTTAAAATATGTCTATATTTAGTACTGATTGCTCTGTCTGTAGAAGATGTATCTTTTAGAATCACTCAGAAATGTCTATGCCTGCTAGAGTTATACAGTATGAATTATAAAAGCTACTTTCTATTCTTTATAATTTGCAGAATCGACAGGTAATAATACATATAATCTTGGTAGTTCTAAGAATAATGCTACAGTCTACACAGTAAGACTTAATGAGTATTGGCTGAGAGCCCTGTAAGGAAGTATAGTGTGCCCTTTTCATTGTTAAGAAGAAATCTCAAGAAAATGTCACTACTTCACATTTGAATTGGCTGTAATTCTCAATGAATGCTTTACTGAAACCATACAAATATATTATTTATATATAAGCAACTACAGGTTGCTTAAGGGGAACATGTGTTGATATCACTGAGAAAGCAGACAGATGTTTTATCCTTGGTAGTTCATAAAACTACTATTTATTACCTATGATCCAGGTTGGATAGGTCCTAATCTCATTTTGAGAGGAAAGAAACACAACAGGAACATTAGAAAGATGCCTGTGGTCAGAAGGTCAATTATTTTTCTCATTCTCAGTGTTTTCTATTCATATACCTCACAGCACCAGAACTTTTTGTATCCGCAACATTATTAAATAAGAATTATTGATGCAACTCTATCAACTAAAACAAGTACAGGTTATTGCCACAGAGACTTCTCACTGCTTGGAATACTCCTTGGTAGGAAATCCAGAATTTCAACTAACACAGGAAATTGCTCATAATGCTAGGTAAATCGTCCTCAACTCACTCGTAAGGGTAGTTTCACCTCTATCAAGCACCTGGCTTTCTGAACTAAGTGATTCAAATAAAATTAAAAGATGTCATGGGTCTCTGTATGTTGGAGCCAAGTAACAGATGGAAATCAATAAAGTATATATTGCATATCTACAGTAGGCAAGACTAGATGATATTAACAAGAATAATAGGAAAAAAGTACACTTGATGATGCTGGTGATAAGAGCATTTCTCTAAGAGTGACAATGGAACAGATTAGTATTCCACTTTGCACTATACCAAATAATCTTAAATGACCAGACTATACATAAACATAGAAATATAATCTAAAATACACCAGAAAAAGCTATAACTTACATTTTTTAAAGTATCGATTACTTCAAAAACCTTTTGAGTTCTACAAATTTACAAGTTAGCTCCCACTTTCCTAAGACTTCTTCCACAGCAGTATGATATATTATCTAACCTCACATTTTATTTATTCCACAGCAATGCCTCATTTCTAGGGCAACCGTATAATTACTGATGCTATTGTGTATAATTTTGAAAGGAAAAAAAGGGATATCAATAATTACATCAGGACAGCAGATGTAAATAGGAACTGTCCTAGGACGGGGGCATATGGTTATCCCAGTGCACCAGGTTTATATCTGGATAGGAAGCAAGTGGTCAAGTACTGGCAACAGCTTGAAAAATATCAGGGACCATCCATCAAAATATATTAGCAAAATAGGTATGAGCATAGAAAATAATTTAAACAGACTGTAAATGTTTAACATTCTGTAAAGATTTGGTACCCACTGGTAAGGAATGTCTGCAAAGAACCAAAGAACCTCAGAAATCAAGACTTTTCCTTAAATTTTATGCAAATGAAGCTTCCCACTGTCCTTTTAAAATAAACAAGGAGGACACAAAGGTCTTCACGTAATCACTAAATTACGAAGAACAGATGTGAACCATTTATGGGTAAATGTGCATGCTGGCAAAGAAAAAACACGATAAAGCAGCATGCATTGAGACAACCAGATAGGCTTTTTAATGACTCATACATGTGTGATTACCAAAGACAACAACAAAAATAAAACCGTTCACTTGACTAGGGCTAATACACTTTAGTTACTTTAAATTAACTGATAATTACACCATCTTCTTGTGTTATGCGTTCCTTTTTGACAGCCAAATAGAAATGCACCTTTTTTGAATTTGTAAGAAAGAAGGCAACTACTGATTTGCTCATGTTAGTTCATTATTGGTGTTGTGACTAACTTCTGGCTAAAAGTATTTTTCCTAAATTATAAAATTTCTATTCAGAATCACCTCTGAAGTTCACATTCAAGATTAGTGTTATATTTAATGATCTTTACAAATCTCTTTAGTTTCTGCTAGTACCTTTTTAAAAATTTTGACATAATGCAGGGATCTTATCTTCAAAGTATGTCAGAAATACAACTTTAAGCTACAGTTGCTGACTAGACCAATTCCATTTTCCCTCATTCCCTTCCATAGCCATCCCATCCTGCTTCACACTATCCCTACTGTACAATCCATCCAACTGACTCACTAGAAGTAGCCTATTATTTCTCATCATGCCAAATTAAAATAATGGGTCTTGATCTCCAATTATATTTTCACCTTTTGAAAGTAGACAGGCCCTGACAAATGGCATGTATCTAAAAGTTGGGATGCATCTACATTTGGGTGTGTGTCAACAGAGAGAGGCTAGTAATTCAATTATCTGGGCAGGAAGTGGGGAGGGGAAGGAAAGGATGATTTCTTCATGAGTATCCTTTTACTGCACCATGGTTTTAACAATTTAATGTTTTATGATAATGTGGTATAAAACAGTAACTGTGAAAATAATGGGGGGGTGGATAATCTTTAAAGACAGGCCAGCAATAGATAAGGTATGGATTGAAAGGATGGGAAATTAAATTCAGAGAAGTCAGTATAGGTTGACTCAGAGAAAACTATAGATCAATGGTTCTCAAAATATGGTTCCCAGACTGGCACTATCAGAGTCATCTGGCAATTTGTCAGAATTCCAAATTCTTGGGCCTCCCCCCTGAGCCCACTGAATCAGAAACTCTTATGCAGGGGCACTATAATCTCTTTTAAAACCCGAGAAATACACATATTATTTCTTATATTTATAGAGAAATGCGTTGACTTGCCCCAGGTTTCACAGCTCTCAAATAACAAGAGATCACAAACCAAACGTTTCTCATTTTAATTTCCCCCACCCCATTTCCACTGTAAAGGCAAGCACAGACCCAAAAAGGTTAGTTTCTGCATATGAGAAATATGGGGAATAATGTCTTTTGCCACTTTATAGGAAGTATTAAGTTTTTTAAAGTACTAATTAAAAGTGTTTTGACCGTAAAAAAAGACAAAGAGGCAAAAGACTTTTGGAGATGATGGCTGCACATTACCCTGATTGTGGTAATAGTTTTATGGGTGTGTACATACATCCAAATTCAGCAAATTATACAAATAAATATGTGCAGCTTTTTGTACACCAATTATACCTCAATGAAGTTTTAAAACTGCTTTATAATCACGTAAGATACAAGCAACCAAAGGATATCCTCAAGATAATCAGGTAAGCTACTCAGATACATGAACATGTAGGTGCAGTGATTATGAGGGATAATACTTAAAACTGTATGTATTACAGAGAATAAATATATGATTTTAGAATTAGGGGAGGACTTTCAAATGTTTCATTTAAATTTCAAATTCCTAGACAAATTCATACTTAGGCCAAAGTGCTAACAAGCCTTACACTTGTGCCCACTTAGCTCTCCTTCCAGCACCTTCGCCCACGTCTCTCCTACCCCAGGGCCTCTTTTGAAGATACACCACCTGACATATTATCACAGTAGTGCACAGACTTTTCCAAAGACTGTGTACTATACACAAAATGGATTAAAAAAATTGGGATGTATAAAAAAATTAAGTAACGTGGGTTATACACTTCTCCATGTAAGACCTTAGACTATTTTTAATGTAAGTATCTTGCTGGATTAGTGCTCCCCAGAACACATTTTAAAAATACTTTTCTGTATTTTCTACATATCAAAAATGTTACCCTATTTCCAAAAGATACCAGGGGATAGAAAATGTGTTAAATGCAAGGCCATAATATACACCGTAAGTATATTTTAGTAGTAATTCTAGAATCAGAATTTATTAATTCTGATTCTAGTATTGAGCTAGGCATTAAGATTCAAAAAATAATCAAGGCTCAGCTGACCTAATCAAGGTGGACTTAGTGTGTTCACCCTCAAAGCCAGTAAAGCCATGTCTTTTTAAAGAGATACTTTGAAAACAATGTTATTATTCATAAAAAGATAATTCTCTGGATGAAATATAGTGATATTTAGTTTGAATAAATGAGACCTTTTTTTTTGTTTTTATGATTTTAATGATTCAAGAGCCCTCATAGTTAGATATGTAGAGACAGATTAGTTTCTAAAATTCCCTTTAAGCATTCAGTTCTGTTCATATCTGTATTGAGAATTGTTTATAATTAAAAATGAAGCAACTGACTTTTCAATTAGAAAAAAAGAGTGAAAGAACTACAACAAACGTATACAGTAATTGTATGCTTACTACATTTTCACTTGCAATATAGATGATTGATAGAGGATTATGGCTATGATATCTTATGAAAAGCTTTGATAAAATGGGTACAATTCCTCAAGTGGAACCTTCATTGCCATCTTCTGTTGGTACTTGACAAAGACTAAAGTCAAACTAAAGTCAGGATTTATACTGACCTTCCTATGTTGACAGGTCTAAAGTTCTCTCATGCATGGTGCCTATAAAATTGAGTTTCTGAGCATTTAATTTAAATTAAATTTAGCAAGCAAGCAGTTTTTTAATCACATTCTGTATGCAAAACACAATATCAAGCATTGCCAGAAATATGGAGATGAAAATTCTATGAGGGGGTTCTCAAAGATACCATATAAAATATAATGTTAAAACATCAAAACCATATCAATATAAAATGCTCATAATAGTTTTCTATAATATGGGGCTTTATTAATTGCAATGTAACAAAAGATTATTTTAAAGACAATCTAGTATAGCTAAATTATGGCATTAGTTTCACAATCTTTGATATAAAATGTGCTTTCTTGTGGATTCATTCTTAACATAATAAAGAAAACTCATTCTTTATTGGAGTATAGTTGATATACAATCTTATATTGGTTTCAATTATACGAGACAGTGGTTCAACAGTTGCCTATATTATTAAATCCTCACCCCCCCATAGTGCAGTTAATATCTGTCAACATAGAAAGATGTTACAGAATCATTAGCTATATTCTCCATGCTGTACTACCATCCCCATGACCAAGTTACATTATGGTTGAGAATTTTCATACCCCTTCATCTCCCTCACCCACTCATCTTCCCATCCCAGCTCATCCCTCATAGTAACCACCAGTCACTTCTCAGTGTCTGAATCTACTGATAATTTGTTCATTTTGTTTTGTTTGTTTTTAGATTCCACAAATAAGTGAAATCATATGGTATTTGTCTTTCTCCACCTGCTTATTTCACTGAGCATAATACCCTCTAGGTCCATCCATGTTGTCCCAAATGACAGGATTTCTTTCTTTTTTACAGATGACTGACTCATTTTCTTATTCACAGTAACTGAATGACACATTCAGCTCACCAGATTGATCCATTTATACTTTTGACAAATACTTATTCACAATTAAAGTCAGAAAGATATGTAAGACTCCATTTGTACAATGTTTTATTAGGAAATATGAAATGGCACTATGTTAACAGACTATAATATAAGAGTAAAACAGTCTTGTTTTTATAGCTCTTACTGAAATACAGAAACATAAACAGTCTGCTACATTAAAATGTAATCAATGCTATTCAGAATTTTATGGCATTTATGGGAAGTCTTTTAGCCTAGGATTGTTTCTTTTGGAGACTGAGCAATAAAAATTGCACCTATCTTGAGACTCAAGAAGAAATTAGCAAAGTGGTGATGTATAAGACTGGTCCAGGAATCAGATTCTCAATAAGCCATTACTGGGATACAGAGTAGGCTAATTCTTCTTATTATGAACCCCTTGTCCCTAACTACTTAAGTTCTAAACTACCCTCAATTAGATTGATGGTTAAAAATAAACAAACATAAATATTTTCCTCACATTTCCAACTGTTCCCTAAAGGGGATGAACTGCATTACAGTAATCAACAACAGAAAATGCTCAAAGAGGTAATAAAACATGACATACCTGGGAAACAGAATGGAATATGCAAACAATTTATATTCCTTCAGTAGTGATCTTTCTTTTTAAAATGTTACAATGTTACATTAAAATACTACTATAGTGGCAGTACTCTGTCTTCAAAATACTAAGTCTCAGATAACTTTCCTCTACTACAAAACATATCACTAAAGAACACTTCATTTACATTTACTTCATGTGGATTCACTTCATCTACATTCACTCCTGGCAGTTATCAAACACTAAAACACACAATATTCCACACAAGAGCTTTGAAATATTAAGCATGTATAAGAGAAAACAGTTCATTACCTACATGGTATTAGTTTTGATATACAGGATTTATTAACAGCATTTATAAAGACTAACATAAGTTGAAACAACTCAAAAGAGAGGGCAATAACTCTCAAGGTGGTATTTTTGTGAACTTGCAAAATGGGAGGTTCTCAAGGAACTTACCAATGTTCCAGCAAGAACCAGAGGCACAGAGCTCACAGCAACTAGCTCTGCCAAGCAGGTCTGTCAAGACCCAAACAAGTGTTCGAGAATTGAGGTAAGTCTATCCTGTTAGAGAGGAAAGCTCCATACCTGATGGGTGATGGGCTGTATCTTTAATGATTTACAAAGAGAGCCAGATCATTGCAGGCAGGAGTAATGACTTACAGAGAGGTAGAAATGCCCATGATTTCTTTGGCCACAATAAGGTTGGCTAGTTAGCTAGGAGGGTCTTTACATAGGGGTGGGGGGAAATATCAAGTAGTTCTAGGCTAGAATGAGGAGATGACAATTCCTTCTGTAAAAATATATAGATAGAAATGAGGATATGGACTGAAAATGTAGCATGTACTGTGATTTAACTGTAGATTAAATTCAAAAAGCCTGAATATTATGATATCCAGAACCCATTAAAATACAAAATGAGGACAGTGATATCATGCAAAAATCAAATGCCCGGTGCCCAAGAAAATAAGAATTTAAGTATAAAGTCTCACATGTGGTAATTATGTTGGTGAGAGATCAGAGACAATCTACTGGCAATAGCACATGGAATGACTCCAGGTGATGACGATCTGGATAGCTTCCCACGATATGCTCAATAGTGGCAAACCATAATGCAGTAATCCCAGTTTCAAATCAACATGGATTTTTATTTAAAATTAATAATTAAATAAATGCAACACCTATTATATATATATATATATATATATGAATGAAAATACTCTATTCAGTCACTACCATCAATACAAAAAGGATGAGGTGACTAATATTCTCATTTTAAACATCATCTCCCATTTGGAATGCCTGAGAGTGCCACTGTCAGTATGGAAATGGAGTGAGGCACAATGGCACTGAACTGGCATCCCATAGTATGTATGAGTTAACAAATGAATAAATTAGGCGAGAACTATTCTGACCAACAATATAAAAATATCATAGAAGAATTCTGTAATGTGTATCCCTACTTAATTGTTTACTCTCATGGACCATGTTACATTCCATAGGAAATCTAGGCTTCAGTTACCTGGTAACTACTTTCCATCTTTTCATGCAGAGCTTGTTAGACCATTTTTTCCCAATTCATCACCACATATATGTTGTGTTGGTTATGCAGAGGTTGTCTAAGCAGGCAATGACGTCTTTTAGTTTTGACTTTGGTGTCAATGCTGATTCTGAGTTTGCCAGAGGAAGTGCTAAAAACTAATGCTTTTGATTTTCCTCTGATGAAAAGCTTGGAATATGTGGCTACTTTTCCTGTGAGCATGCTTGAAAGGTTCCAAATCTATGAAGGAAGAATGAAAGATGGTACAGAAGTGATATTTAAACCAATTTTTAAGTGAGGAGTTCTATAATTAAGATTAGTCAAAATTAGTGATGCCTATGATACAGGACGTTCTTATAATGAGCTGTGATTTCCTAGCAATACTTAGGTAATTCATCATTGATCATTATTTCAATCACTGTTTCCTATGATCCTGGTTTATCTCAAATTTGTCTGAAATATTAAATCCCATGTTAAATTTTCTTGTCTCCATCATCACAACTTCTGGATTGGAAACTGTTACCAAAATGTCTGACATCTTTGTTCTATTTTATATTTAAATGAAAAGGGGAGAATTTTCTTCCCCTGGGAATCCAAATCAAAACTCACACTTTGTTCCCCAAACTGCCTACATTTGACAGTTTAGAATACCTGAACTTGTTAGAATAAGAAAGACAAAGGTCTTGTGTTAGCCACTATTTTAATCAAGGTGATTTTTTTCTTCCCACTTAATTAACACTTTTGACTCTAGCATTGATCTTGAAAATTACAGAAAACCTAGTAGGATAGGAATCAGTAAAATTCCTATTAACAGGCATCAGTAAAATAGTTAGAAACTTTTTTTTACTACAATCCTATATATGAGACTTAGAACTAAGAAATAGCTGCCATTCAAAAGAGACATGGAAATAAATACAATAGTTTTTAAAAGAGAAACTTAGTCATTTATCCATAAGCGGCTATAAAAATAAAGAGGCAATATAAAATTTCATGCCCTTATTTATCAAATTAAGATTATAGCTTTTTGGAAACATTTATAACCTTAAATGGTTATTAAAGTGACTAATAATATTAGTGTATATATATATATATTAGATATTCCTTCCTAACACTTAAAATTTTCATCTCTTCTACCCTTCACTTAGATGTTTAGTTTGAAATTTTATATCATGTAGAACTCCACAGACAAGTAAATGCCACGTAGAACAATGGAGCTTTAGCTCGCTACTTTTTGCAGGTGAATCCAATTTTTAATTAGTTCTGGTAGTTATAGGTATGTTATCCCACAGGACTTGCATTATGTTAAGCCATGATCCTATGAGAAAATTGGACCTCAGAAGAATTCTTGATTTTAGCTTTTCAGGTTTCATCACAAGAGCCACTATTTACAGAAGATAATTCTTTTTGGTTTTTATGTTAGCTCATCTCTTTGCCCTTGGTTTTTAAAGCAAAGCTTTCTTTCTGCAAGGCCAAGGAGGGTTTCATCTGGCTTCTACAGTATCTGAACCATGTTTTGCTTTTGTTTGTCAGAGACTCTCCCAATTTTAGCTTTTATTATTCAGAGAAAAAGGTATGTAATATTCCTGCATGATCTTTATCAATTAATCATTTTATTTTATTGGCTTTTTTCAACTAAACTTTACTGCAGGCTCAAGATTCCAATTTAGGTCAAGGTTTAAAGATTTTACTCTTGTTCTGGGAGAGGTAACACATCCATTATTAGATTCTTCAAATAAAATCTGAAATAACACTGAAAAATATAGGTCCTGCCTAAAAATGGTTTAAATATTTCAGATATGTTATTCACCAAAATAGCAGCTTCAGATTTACTAAGCAGGTCAAAATGCAGTATTCATTCTTTATTCGATGGGATGTGAATAGTAGAATCTTCTAAACAACAAAGTTTAATATTCATTTCTCAGACTAAAATTATCTGCATATTTTTTAGAACAATGCTAAGTATTTAGTCAAATGCTAAAAGAACACATTTTCTCAACAGTAAGCAACTGTTTAAATTTAAATGGTGAAGAAGCACCACTGATAACATTTTAGTTCATATATGGACAATTGTGTCAGAACTTGAAAGCACTTCTTGACTATGAACCTTGTAGTATCTTTCCCTTCATTTCAAAAGACAGATCGGAAGTACCGTCACTAGGAGTGTATGTATCCCAGGCTTGGAATGTTATCTCCCCAAGTCAAATTTTATTTGTTACAACAAAAGGAGGGAAGCATTTATTCTACAATCATTTTATCTTGCTGTATATCATAAGGATGTTATTGTCCACATTGTATTACCCTCTGTAAGAATAAAGGAGAACTATCAAATTATATTTTATTAAAATATTCATTAATTTGTGATCTGGAAAGGAAAACAGGTCTTTCTGATGATATTCTTTAAAACAACAATACTGTTAGTTTACATGAAGTTTTCCATGCTTACTGTTTACTACTGCTATATGCTTCAAGTTTTCCATAAGAAATTATATAGAACAAAGTAGACATAAAACATGTCTTTAAGTAGCTTATAGAATGTACTTGAATATGAGATCCATACATTAAACATCAAAGAAGAAACAGATTAGTTCTAATACACAAATAAAGAGTCCTAGGAATTCAAAAGAAAGAGGTCAGTGCTGTAATTCAGACTTAGTTCAGTGCAAGATATGAAGCAGGAATAAATACCCACTTCAAGGGAACTGCACCTTTGAGGTATTAGCAAAAGAGTTAAAGGTAAAGGGACGTACGTAACTTTTCATGGATTTATTTTCCCCATTTTTGATAAAGGCCCAGAGGCTGAAGAACTAGTATCAAAAAGGAACTAAATTATAACAATGAAGCCTAGTATATAATTTTTACTTACACTTTGAATAGCTAGTAAATTAAAATAAGTTATCTAAACCTAATCATTAGTGACAATGTTTACATATTTGTTTTATTCAGCCATCTTTAAAGGCTTTGTTAAGTTAACAGATATTGGCTTTATGGCAAAATTATTGGTTTATGAAGTATATTTATACATTATGCTTTTTGTATCCAAGTGTAAGGTTGTAGTTAGGGGAAATCAATAATATTAATTATCATGATAATTGAAGATGCAACCAGAACATTCTAAAAGTCCAAACAATTACAAATACTAAAGAATTACAAATATTTTAGAAAATGAACAAAAGAAAACTGTACCCAGTGCTTCCAGAATAAACATAAGCATTCACCAGTTTCAAAGATTTGGACATCTTAGTGAATCAATCACTGAAAGAATTACAGTCCATAAACTTGGCCAAATGAGGCCTAACAACTTACTAACCAGCACCATTATGTAAGTTTTTCACTTATATAAATCTACCCTCTGTTTGTCTATTTATCACCTACTTATCTGTCTTGGGTTTAGATCATCATTTCTTATGAAGAAACTTGAAACCTTGTGGACTTTGCCATCTACCCTTCCAGCTTGGGCTGTGCTGTGACCTCAGATGTTGCTATTAGATTATTTTCTACTTAAGTGCATGCTGTGCATTATGAGGGTTCCCCAGCTGCATTATGGATGACATTTTTCCTACTTCATCCTTCTAAGATAGTTTTTGGTCCCTTCTGTTGAATCCTTGGCCTTATCACTTACTGTTTCCTAAAACCTGTTTTTTTATATTCAGCTTCTTCTTCTTGTTACCTGCTTTATATTTCTGGCCAAAGTATTCATTAAATAGTTTGAATAGCATAATAAAATTGTGCTTTCTCACCCACATTTTTCTAACTCCCTTAAACCTTTCAGGATATTTATTCTAATAGCAGGTAAGACATCTTCTTCATAAAACTGCAGTATCATTTTTGACCTTGCCTGGTAGCATGATCATTGATCTATGGAGACTAGATTTGTCTCCCTAGTGAATTATTCACTGCTCAGAGCAGCTGAAAGTCTAAGTACAAGAGAAAAGAAGTCCTCTCCTCCCCATATCTTTTGTTCCCTATCTTCCTCTCCTCCTTCCTCATCTGCCCCTTACCTCTTTCATGAATCTGCTCCAAATATACTTACAAAAAAAAAAAATCAATTGTTTATTTTTCTTCTATGAGAAGTAAAATGTTTAATTATTTAATTGTGCTAACAGTTGATTTGACATTCTGGAAAACAGCTACTTGAATCTGTTTTTTAAGACAAACTTTTAATGAACATGAGAGCCAGCAACATGTATTCATATTTTTGAAGGTAGAGACAATGTCTGCTAATATTTTTATTAAGAAAACAAATATTTATTTGTTGATAGGACATTTTTGTGGTCACTGTACATTATGGACCTTTTTACTACAGATACATTGCAAAGAAATCACTTCCCTTGGTATGTTAACTAGCTAAGGCCTTTGGTAATCATGGATGCATTCTTCAATGTGATTATTCTCCTGCTGTCCACTTATCAATGTACTAACAGTCTAGAGGTCTAGAACCAAGGGTAAGAAATAATTATTTAAAAAGTAAAAAAATGGAAAAGTGAATATTGACTGTGATCAGAGCTTTCACTCACATGAGAAAAATAAATGCAGGCCTGTTACCCTCAATTTATAAACTTCTCATGAAGTGACACACAGTATGGAGGCAGGAAGAATTACAGAGAGGGCACGTGGTGTTAGTCATCCAACGAATATTCAGTGGCCAATGTTAGATAAAAATAACACTAAAAAAAGAGGGAAGCAATTTAGTAAATATGTGAGCAAATTAGTTTTAGGCCACAGGTTGAAAAGTTTAAAAACTATCTAATACTACAAGCCAGACGATTATTGATAAAGGAAGTAGAATAATGGCCTCCAAAGATGCCTACATCCTAACCCTGGGAACCTGCAATCATGTTAGGTTACATAAATTTAAAAAAAAATGGAATTAAGGGCTACTCATCAGCTGATCTTAAAATGATCCTGTATTGTCCTGATGGGCCCAATATAATCAGAGGTCCTAAAACGTGAAAGAGGAAGATAAAGAAGAGGTCAGAATGATGTGATGTGGTGAGGATTCAACCTGCCACTGCTGGTTTTGAACATGGAGAGAGAGAGGAACCACAAGTTAAGAAAGCAGGCAGCCTTCAGAGGCTGGAAAATGCAAGGAAACAGGTTCTCAGCTAGAGGCTCCAGAAGAGTACACAGCCTGGCTGACATCTTGACTTCGGACCCATGTTAGGTTTTTTCCTACAGAACTCTAAAATAATAAATCTGAGTTGTTTAAGCTGCTGTTTCTGGAAATTTGTAGAAAATGAATAGACCCACCCAAATTCAGTGCTTGTGGCCATGAATCTATTGGAAGGAGCTTCATCTCAGCACTGCTGGTAATCCTGATTACAGAATGACCATTTCCATGGCACAAGTGACTTAGAGTTTGTTTCAGAGAAAATGATTAGCTGCTTTGCAGCTTTTCACATGTTGTTACTGGGCTCTGAAGTGGTTGATTAAACCTTCAATCTCTCAATGATGCTTATAGACACTTATGTCAGTTTTGAGACCCATCTCTGAACTATTTTACATTGTTTGAAAACATACCTGATTGGGTTAAAGGCAACTAGAGTCCATACCACTCCCTCTGAAACTCTAGAATTAATTTCCCTCTTACATCTGGAGAAACTAGATATTTATGTTAATAGGTAACTGTGGAATGCATATGCATGAATTATCATACAAAAGCACATGCAAGCCTATGTATAATTAAGTTTTAACCATGTGAAATAATAGCACATGTAAAATCTGTAACATGAATGTTACTATACAAAAAGCATCAATGGTACAGAATTTTTCATATTATTAACAAAGTGTAGAGATACAATGATTTTCTTAATAGGTAATAAAGTATTAAATGATAATCCATTAACTTGCTTACATTCCTTGAAAGTAAATGCATCTGGAAGGAATTCCAGGCCAGCCTTAAACTATATTGCTTTATTTACCGACTACAAAATATCTGAAAATCCTTCCTAAATATTTGGGAGGTGTGGAAAGATTTAAAGGAGATCTGAAATTCTTCTGATTTTGAAGAAAGCTAGGCCCCCAAAATTAAAACCTGGACTCATAAAACTCCATACTGCCAGTGTATAAGTTGATAAATTAATGTTGATATTTCACTTCTGTTGAATTTAATAACTTTATATTTTAAAATTTAATTTCAAAGGAAGGCTATAAAATATTGAAGCTGTGACACCCTCAAATGCAATCACTCTTAATTTATGGTTGATAAGAATAAATGAAATCCTAAATACCTTTCTTCTGATGGAGAAATGAATCATCATTAACAAATTGACTTGAATCATCTTTCCTTTAGAAAGAAGTAAAAAATCCATAAATCTCTCCCTCTCCTTCCTTTTTTCCTTCCATCCTTTCTTCTTTTCTCTTCTATCTTTCTTCTTATCTAATAGAACAATCATACCAACCTTTATGAGTAGACACATTTTTATGATATTATGTTCAAAGATAAGTGGAATTAAGATTTAGAACAGATTTGGGAATTCCCTACTCATACAGTAATTAAGTATGCCCACTCTGGATCAAAGACATGTGTAAAGAACACTTGATCACAGACTGAATAAACAACTATGATAAATCTCAAGTGAGTCAAAGAATTATATAATAGGCAAAAATTCTACATGCTAAGTAAAGTAAATATATGTGTTAGGAAAATCAATTTAAAATACAGAGACTTGAGAAAAGTTATGTGCCATAATCAGGAGAGCTTATAAGCCTTTGTTTTTTACAACTTTGCATTTTCTTAAACCCAAAGGTCCTTAATTTTTAAAGATAAGTATTTTCAATTCAAATAGTTAAATATCCATATTTGATAACTGTAATGATTTAAATTAAAAATGAATTTTTGAATTATGGTATGTCCTAGTTATTTCCCTTTATGTCCATAACTTTAAGCCTTAAAAATTCTTCAGATAAATTCCTTTATTGAAAGCTCTTAACAAATGTTATTCCTAATTTAATGTCAGAATCAATATATTGATATTAGAATTAGATTATCCATCCCAGTGCAACCTAAATGAGGTATTTAACTACTTAATAGAACAAGGAGAGTAGATGGAAAAGGAAACATTCCTATTTCCTTCCTAAGAACTAGATTCTATACCATACAGGGAAATAATTATTTCAATCTCTATGCTAATGAGATCTATAGGCCCATAAAAGGGAACTATGAGTGCTCTAACTTTCCGTCTTTGAGTTTGAACTGAATAAGTGGGGCTGAAATAGTCACTTATCACAAATGTAGTCTATATATAATTCTTTCCCAAATCAGTTCTCAGATTTTTTTTTAATCTTATCATGCATATATATGACAGAGGTATTTTGGCTTGTGAAGAAAGCATATAGCTTCTACTCAGGCAAGATTTTTTTAAAAGATGAAAATCAGCATCATCCTTACAGAAAATAATTCCCAACCTTCCCTGTTTTATTTGAAGAATAGTTGCACATCATTTTCAAGTCATCACTCCCAAGGGTGAATTTGCACACTGTCCTAGGCTTTTTACTTCATAGGATTTGAAAAATCAATGAGATAGTTTCATTCAGAGTAAAAATATGAGCACTTTGAATTTAAGAAGGAGAAAATGACACCACAGTAGCACACTGGTATTTCCATTTGCTACCAGTTGGTATAGTGGTTAAAAAAAAAAAAACAGAACATGAGGGAGAGAGAGATGGCTGACTTGGTGGTGGGCAGTATATATAGGCAGTGCATAAACACCTCCATACATGCCTAATCCTTTAATCTTAGTGCAACAGTTTTAGTAAGCTGCTAAAAAAAGTTAGAAATGTGTGTCCACATAACGTATTGAGGAAGGTTAAACAGCATAATGGAAACACCATTTATCATAGATGCAGACAAAGTTGGGTTCACTTGCCCAGCTCCATGACCTTAGGGGAAGCTATTTACTCTTTTTTAGCTTCAATCTTGCCATCTGAAAAATGAGACTAATAACACTTACTTTATAGGGTTCTTGTGAAGATATTGTGAAATCACAGATTATGAATATTAGCCTGTTACGGTAACAGAACCCAAGGATTAGAAGTCAGAGCACCCAGATTCCAATCTTCTAATCTTAGCTCAGCTGTATAACTAGCTGTGTGAAATATACATATATATATATATATATATATATATATGAAGTAAATTCTCTGCAAATTATATCTGCTCTACCTTCTTCATAGTTCTGTTTTCAGATCAAGTGAGATAAATAATAAATTTATAAATGGAAACAATAAAAATCTGTTTTTATGATAATATTAATTATGGCAGAAAAGCAGTGCTTTAAAGAACTCATTTCTTTACAAGGACCCATTAAACCCTTTAGGAAAAATAGTGCATAAAAGAAAACAACACAAATTTATATTCTGTTCTTCACTTAAAAAAAAAAGGTTTAATATATTTGTGTTTTCTGAGGTGTATTATCTTCACTTGTATCAGCTAACTTCATAAAAGTGAGATTAGAAGGGTACTAATATAATATTTGTCTTAAAATCTTATATTCTATTTTAAAAAGAAATTTTATTTCATTTAAGGAGCATGGTTTTAGTAACAATAGTATTTTCCATTGAGAATGAAATATCCTTTTAAAAAATAATAATCTCACTGATCAATAACCTTACCATGTCACTGTGAAACCTCACAACTTTACACTTTAGATTTTAAGCAAAGCAATCCACTTTGCTTTCCATATTAATTGCAATAAAAAAATCCACAATCCTTTATAATGAGGTATCATCATTCATAGATGTTTTCAACAATTATTCTAAATATGACTCTTTAACTAGAAAGGAAAGAGTCATTATTCCACAGTATTACAGGGGAACTTCAGAAGATGTATTAGGATTGGTGGGGTTTCTTGAACACAAGACACGTTCTTTGACTTTGAGCCAGGAACTAAAGGTACTATTCTGTAAAAAAGTTTTCTGAGGTGATGATGTATTTTGACTTATTTCAGGAATGTTTAAAATACACAGAAGGGAATGATGAGCTATCCAGTAGCTGTTCTTTTTTTCACAGGGGTAGGGAGAGCTCTCTTTGAAATATAAGTTGCAGCAAAAGAAAACCAAATTTCGAGAGGATTAAAGATGGCGGCGTGAGAGGAGAGTCAGAGGCTTCCTCCTAAAACTGGATAAAATTAGAAAATTTAATTGGCACCACTAATCCTGAGAGAGCAACAGGAAAGAGGACAGCATCAGACTGCACACACCTGGAGAAAAAAGCAGACCTTACCGAATGGGGTAATGTACCAGAGCTGTGGCTCCGGGACCCAAGCCCCTCCCCCACCACAGCTCACCAGCAGGAGAAAGAGAAATGGAGCAGGGAGGGAGTGGAAGGCTTGGGACTGCTGAATACCTAGCTCCAGAGATCTGCGCTGGGAGCACAAACCTACATTTCGTGGTGCTTTCATGAGACTCGCATGACTACCGGGTTGGAAAGTTAATACAGGCAGAGTTCCTGGGGAGACTGGGATTCTGGCTGCTTGTGGAAAGCAGGGATCCATATCTGGCTGCCCTGGGAGAAAAATTTATACCTGTGTGCCCGGCCCACTGGCTCAGGCAGTGGAGACAGGCACAGCAGCCAGGAGGCAGGGAACAGCTCTTTCCTACCCCCAGTACCGCTCCCCTGCGAACCCCTGACATTACTTCAGGGGCTCAGCAGCTCCAGAATAGAACTTCTGGACACTAGAGGGCGCCATATACATACATGAAACACCAAAGGAACCTTGTCCAGAGTAAAATTGTTAATACAACTCCCAAGAAAGATTTAAATGATATGGACCTCGTGACTCTTCCTGAAAGGGAGTTCAAAATAAAAATAATCAACATCCTAATGAAGGTATGGAAAGACATCCAAGGACTCAGGAATGAATTCAGGTCAGAGATCCAATCGTTAAAGAACACATGGAAGGTATTAAAAGCAGGTTGGATACGGTGGAGGAGACAATAAATGAAATAGAAACTAGAGAAGAGGAATACAAAGAAGCTGAGGCACAGAGAGAAAAAAGGATCTCTAAAAATGAAAGAATATTGAGAGAACTGTGTGACCAATCTAAGCGGAACAATATTCGCATTATAGGGATACCAGAAGAAGAGAGAGAGAGAAAGGGATATAAAGTGTCTTTGAGGAGGTAGTTGCTGAAAACTTCAGCAATCTGGGGAAGGAGATACACTCTCAGGCCATGGAGATCCACAGATCCCCCTACACAAGGGACCCAAGGAAGACAACACCAAGACACATAGTGATTAAAATGGGAAAGATCAAGGATAAGGACAGAATGTTAAGAACAGCCAGAGGCAGAAATAAGATCACATACAAAGGAAAACCCATCAGACTAACTTCAACAGACTTCTCAGCAGAAACCTTACAGGCCAGAAGGGAGTGGCATGATGTATTTAATGCCATGAAGCAGAAGGGCCTGGAACCAAGACTACTTATCTGGCGACATTATCATTTAAATTTGAAGGAGGGATTAAACAATTTCCAGATAAGCAAAAGCTGAGAGAGTTTACCTCCCAGAAACCATCTCTGCAGTCTATTTTGGAGGGATTGCTATAGATGGAAGTGTTCCTAGGGGTGGATAGCTGTCACCAGAGGTAGTAAAATCATGGTAGGGACGGTGGAGCAGCTGATTACTAGGCAAATGCAAAATTAAACTGACTATCCCCAAAGCCAATCAAGCGACAGAGAAAAAGTATAGACACTGATACCTAATATATAAAGAATGAAGGAGGAAGAAAAAGGAGGAGAAATAAAAAGAACCTTTAGACTGTGTTGAGTTAAGTTAGACTCTTAGATAGTAAGGAAAGTATCCTGGAACCTTTGGTAACCACGAATCTACAGCCTGAAATGGCAATAAGTACATACCTATCGATAATCACCCTAAATGTAAATGGACTGAATGCACCAATCAAAAGACATGGAGTCACTGAATGGATAAAAAACAAGACCCATCTATATGCTGCTTACAAAAGACTACCTCAAACCCAAAGACATGCACACACTAAAAGTCAAGGGATGGAAAAACATATTTCATGCAAACAATAGGGAGAAAAAAGCAGGTGTTGCAGTACTAGTATCAGACAAAATAGACTTCAAAACAAAGAAAGTAATAAGAGATAAAGAAGGACATTACATAATGATAAAGGGCTCAGTCCAACAAGAGGATATAACTATTATAAATATATATGCACCCAACACAGGAGCACCAGCATATGTGAAACAAATACTAGCAGAACTAAAGGAGGAAACAGACTGCAAAGCATTCTGTTTAGGAGACTTCAACACACCATTCACTCCAAAGGACAGATCCAGCAGACACAAAATAAGTAAGGACACAGAGGCACTGAAAAACACACTAGAACAGATGGACCTAGTAGACATCTATAGAAATCTACACCCAAAAGCAACAAGATACACATTCTTCTCAAGTGCACATGGAACATTCTTCAGAATAGACCACATACTAGGCCACAAAAAGAGCCTCACTAAATTCAAAAGATTGAAATCCTACCAAACAACTTTTCAGACCACAAAGGTATAAAACTAGAAATAAATTGTACCAAGAAAGAAAAAGGCCCACAAACACATGGAGGCTTAACAACACGCATCTAAACAGTCAATGGATCAATGACCAAATTAAAATGGAGATCCAGCAATATATGGAAATAAATGACAACAACAACACAAAGCCCCAACTTCTGTGGGATGCAGCGAAAGCAGTCTTAAGAGGAAAGTATATAGCAATCCAGGCATATTTAAAGAAGGAAGAACAAACCCAAATGAATAGTCTAACATCACAGTTATCAAAATTGGAAAAAGAAGAACAAATGAGGCCTAAAGTCAGCAGAAGGAGGGACATAATAAAGAACAGAGAAGAAATAAACAAAATTGAGAAGAATAAAACAATAGAAAAAAATCAATGAAACCAAGAGCTGGTTCTTTGAGAAAATAAATAAAATAGATAAGCCTCTAGCCAGACTTATTAAGAGAAAAAGAGAATCAACACACATCAACAGAATCAGAAATGAGAAAGGAAACATTATGATGGACCCAACAGAAATACAAAGAATTATTAGAGAATACTATGAAAACCTATACGCTAAGAAACTGGAAAACCTAGAAGAAATGGACAACTTCCTAGAAAAATACAACCTTCCAAAACTGACCAAGGAAGAAACACAAAATCTAAACAAACCAATTAGCAGCAAAGAAATTGAAGTGGTAATCAAAAAACTACCCAAGAAAAAAAAACCCGGGCCAGATGGATTTACCTCGGAATTTTATCAGACATACAGAGAAGATACAATACCCATTCTCTTGAAGTTTTCCAAAAAATAGAAGAGGAGGGAATACTCCGAAACTCATTCTATGAAGCCAACATCACCCTAATACCAAAACCAGGCAAAGACCACACCAAAAAAGAAAATTACAGACCAATATCCCTGATGAACATAGACGCAAAAATACTCAATAAAATATTAGCAAACCGAATTCAAAAATATATCAAAAGGATCATACACCATGACCAAGTGGGATTCATCTCAGGAATGCAAGGATGGTACAACATTCGAAAATCCATCAACATCATCCACCACATCAACAAAAAGAAAGACAAAAACCACATGATCATCTGCATAGATACTGAAAAAGCATTTGACAAAATTCAACATCCATTCATGATAAAAACTCTCAGCAAACTGGCAATAGAGGGCAAGTACCTCAAAATAATAAAGGCCATATACGATAAATCCACAGCCAACATCATACTGAACAGCGAGAAGCTGAAAGTTTTTCCTCTGAGATCAGGAACAAGACAGGGATGCCTACTCTCCCCACTGTTATTTAACATAGTACTGGAGGTCCTAGCCACGGCAATTAAACAAAACAAAGAAATACAAGGAAGCCAGATTGGTAAAGAAGAAGTTAAACTGTCACTATTTGCAGATGACATGAGTTGTATGTAAAAAACCCTGAAGACTCCTCTCCAAAACTACTAGAACTGATATCAGAATACAGCAAAGTTGCAGGATACAAAATTAACACACAGAAATCTGTGGCTTTCCTATACACTAACAATGAGCCAATAGAAAGAGAAATCAGGAAAAGAATTCCATTCACAATTGCATCAAAAAGAATAAAATACCTAGGAATAAACCTAACCAAAGAAGTGAAAGACCTATACCCTGAAAACTATAAGACACTCTCAAGCGAAGTTAAAGAGGACACTAACAAATGGAAAATAATCCCATGCTCTTGGCTAGGAAGAATTAATATTGTCAAAATGGCCATACTGCACAAAGCAATATACAGATTTGATGCAATCCCTATCAAATTACCAACAACATTCTTCAACGAACTGGAACAAATAGTTCAAAAATTCATTGGAAACACCAAAGACCCTGAATAGCCAAAGCAATCCTGAGAAAGAAGAATAAAGTGGCGGGGTTCTCACTCCCCAACTTCAAGCTCTACTACAAAGCCATAGTAATCAAGACAATTTGGTACTGGCAGAAGAACAGAGCCACAGACCAGTGGAACAGATTAGATACTCCAGACATTAACCCAAACATATATGGTCAATTAATATTCGATAAAGGAGCCATGGACATACAATGGGGAAATGACAGTCTCTTCAAAAGATGGTGCTGGCAGAACTGGACAGCTACATGTAAGAGGATGAAACTGGATCACTGCCTAACCCCATACACAAAAGTAAATTCAAAATGGATCAAAGACCTGAATGTAAGTCATGAAACCATAAAACTCTTAGAAAAAATCATAGGCAAAAATCTCTTGGATGTGAACATTAGCGACTTCTTCATGAATATACCTCCCCGGGCAAGGAAAACAAAAGCAAAAATGAACAAGTGGGACTATATCAAGCTGAAAAGCTTCTGTACAGCAAAGGACACCATCAATAGAACAAAAAGGTACCCTACGGTATGGGAGAATATTTTCATAAATGACAGATCTGATAAAAGCTTGACATCCAAAATATATAAAGAGCTCACACTCCTCAACAAACAAAAAGCGAATAATCCAATTAAAAAATGGGCAGAGGAGCTGAACAGACAGTTCTCCAAAAAAGAAATTCAGATGGCCAACAGACACATGAAAAGAGGCTCCACATCACTAGTTATCAGAGAAATGCCAATTAAAACCATAATGAGATATCACCTCACACCAGTAAGGATGGCCACCATCCAAAAGACAAACAACAACAAATGTTGGCGAGGTTGCGGAGAAAGGGGAACCCTCCTACACTGCTGGTGGGAATGTAAATTAGTTCAACCATTGTGGAAAGCAGTATGGAGGTTCCTCAAAATGCTCAAAATAGAGTTACCGTTTGACCCAGGAAATCCACTTCTAGGAATTTACCCTAAGAATGCAGCACTTCAGTTTGAAAAAGACAGATGCACACCTATGTTTATCGCAGCACTATTTACAATAGCCAAGAAATGGAAGCAACCTAAGTGTCCATCAGTAGATGAATGGATAAAGAAGATGTGGTACATATACACAATGGAATATTATTCAGCCATAAGAAGAAAACAAATCCTACCATTTGCATCAACATGGATGGAGCTAGAGGGTTTTATGCTCAGTGAAATAAGCCAAGCAGAGAAAGACAAATACCAAATGATTTCACTCATCTGTGGAGTATAAGAACAAAAGAAAAACTGAAAGAACAAAACAGCAGCAGAATCACAGAACCCAATAATGGACTAACAGTTACCAAAGGGAAAGAGACTGGGGAGAATGGGAGCGTAGGGAGGGATAAGGGTGGGGAAGAAGAAAGGAGGTATTATGATTAGCATGTATAATGTGGGAGGTGGGGGAAAGGGAAGGGCTTTGCAACACAGAGAAGACAAGTAGTGATTCTACAACATCTTACTATGCTTATGGACAGTGACTGTAATGGGGTTTGTGGGGGGGGCTTGGGGTAGCGGAGAGCCTAGTAAACATAATGTTCTTCAAAAAATAAAAATTAATTAATTAATTAAAAAGAAAAAAGGAAACCAAATTGAGAAAGCTGTTGAGGTTATATAAGTTTTGCTAATGTAGTTGTATAAGAAAGTCAATGTAGTTCCTGCTCAAATGCTGTGCCACCCTTTGTTTATATGGTCTGGGGTTTGCAACAGGTGGAATTACTCATGCATCCATTCACTCACTGTATATTGAACACCTATTATATTCCAGTTAGGTTCTAGTCCCTGCAGTTAAAGGAGGGAAAAGAATACAAAGTCAGTTCTCTTATGAAGATCACATTCTAGAAGTGGGGGAAAAATAAATAAAATACATACTTATGTTAGGTGGTAATATATGCTATAGAGAAAAGTAAAGAGGGGTCAAAAAGCTTCCGGAAAATTGGTGGTCAGGCTACAGGGGGTTGTAGTACAGAATTAAATTGCTTTTAACTTTGGAGAATTTGAAACACACACCAACCAGAGCCACTGTCTGAAAGACAATATAAAACTGTGTATCATATAACCTGATTACAAACTCTCATCTTTCAATAATTGGTTTCTGAGAAGTCCTCACAAAAAACCATGATAGTGCTAAAAGCAGCACAAGTTATTTGAAAACTAATTGAAAATTTAGTTACTGTATTAAATATTTATGCATATTATTTTTATTCTAGTACATTTTCAGGTTTATGTTTTCCATTTGAGAGATTGTGGTAAATTAAATATTGCTGTCTATTATCTGCAGCTCCTGTCATCAGGAAGAACTTATTTTGCCACACCTTGAATCTGGTCCAGCCTACGAATTGCTTCTGTCAGTGGCAGGTGGCAGAAGCCACAGCGTGTGAGTTCTAAGGCCCGGACTTCAATAACACTGCAGCTTCTACCTTTGCACTTTTGGGGGCGCAGCCCTAAATCGGCCAGGCAGTGAGGAAGCTTACAGCAAAAGAACACTTGCAGAAAGAGTCCAGACAATTCAGCTGTCCCAACTGAGCTCAGGCAAACAAGCATCTCCTGAGCGAACTCAACTGAACTTGGCAGAAAAACCTCCCAGGTAACCTGTACAGTCCATAGATAGAATAAATCTCTGTTGTTTGAAACCTCTAAGCTTTGGGGCAGTTTGTTACACTGCAATAGATAGTAACTATGACACAGATGGAGAAATGGAAGCTGACAGTGTTCAGAGGTTCCACAGCAGATAAGGACAGAGCCACGACTGCATGTCAGGTCTGTCAGACTATATTGTTATACTTGATTGCACTGTATTTCTAATTATCTTAAAAATTGATTTATCATGAAAAAATGATACTAAGAAAGATAATCACTAAATTTCTGCCATACTTAAAATTTCTATGATTCTGTGAATCTATGAGCATTTAGATCCATTCCCTGTTGAGCCTTCTCCTCTACATAATCACATCATTCTAGCAATTCCACAGAATCAAAGGTTTTATGTCATTAGATTAAGATTTCAGTTATATCAGTAATGATTAGCAATCTAACCTAAAACAAATTATTGCATCTGTTTCCAAATATGTTAAAAAGGGAATTATTATGGCCACCTGGTTGAGTTGAAGAAGAGATAAAGGGAATAAAATGCCTTTAGTATAGTAAATCATGCATGTACAAAATTACATACAGTGTAGAGTGCATATATATCTGTGTATGTATATATAAACAGGTATTCATAAGTAACCTATCCAAAGTAATACACATTTATTACAGGGCATCTGAGATTAAAGATGGTCACAAATCCTCCCATTGAGAATCAAGATCTATGTTTCTTCCCCTTGAATCTCTTGGAATTCTAAGCCCCTATATAAGAAATCCAACTTTCCTGAAATAGTCATGTTGTAAGGGAGGTCAGGTTAGCCACATGAAGAGATCATATGGAAAGAGAGATAACCAGTTCCCCCTTATCCAGCCATCTCGATCTCAGATCTCAGTGACAGAAGGCAAACAAAGCTGTGTGCTGACTCCCATGTCCACCGACATCTAACTGCAGTGCTCTGAGGAAGCCCAAATGACAGCCACCTAGTCCAGCCCATCAAGCCCCCAAATTGTAAAAGATAATAACACAATGTTTTAAGAAATTAAGTTTTGTGGCATTTGAGTATGTAGAAATAGATAATCAGAATATATATGCTTTTGTCTAATTATAAGAAAGTTTTTGAAATTTCTGTCTAGGTTCATAACTTCAAGGCTGCTTGGCACAGATGCTGTCCATTCTTGATCTACACACACACATATATAAGCACTTTTTTTCTGATTGCTCAATAAAATATGGATCTAAACTAAAAAGTGGCTTGTAAATTGGAGGATATACTAAAAATGACAGCAAATACAAATTTGACTAATTATCAAACATCACTGCAAAATTCAGCAGCCACAAATCAAAAGAGAAAAATAAAATACTATACAGGTCTCATTGAAATGAAAGAAACATATAAACTATACAAGATACAAATCATTTTCCTAGAAACAAAGGCAAATTCTGTCTTAATGATGCATTTTCTCTAGGCCACTAGATAACATAAAAAAAGAGTCTCTGACATTAAAAATTACAATCAGTTTTGACATCAAATACAGGAGTCATTAAAGAAAATATTATGTATATTCATCAGTAAAATTTAAAAATAGAAAACTTTGGACATTTTTTTAAAACCATATAAAAGGTAATTTCCTTGATACTTGAAGGGTTCTTATACATTAATTTGCAAATGGGATACTGATATGAACAGGCAGTTTATAGGAAAAAAATTAAATGAAATGGCTTAGAAATATAGGAAAATATGCTCAATCTAATAGCTATTAGGGAATGCAAATTTCGAAATGACAGTTTTCAACTCTCTGGCAAAGATAATATAGATTTGATGACATACCATGTGATGGAGGAAGCAGAGGCCCAGTCCCTTTTGTCTCACTGTTATGTGAGTCTCCATGGCTCTTTGCAGAACAATTCTGCAATTACATTCCAGGATTTCCACCTCTAGGATTCTATCTTACATAAATGTTTGCACACACTCGCAAATATTTTTTTAAAGATGATCATTCTGGCTCTCCCTGAACCAACGTATTTCTCAATGGCTGGGTGATATGAGTATGTTCTTGGTCTTTATCAGGAGGGGGTGAATCACATATGATAAATTTACTCCAAAATCCCAGTCTTCCTAAGTCCTTCTATTCTTTCCTCTCCATTATACCCAGGCATTTCTGACTTCTTGACCTCACTTGGTGTGGTCCACCTTGTGTCTGTTTCCAGTCAGCCCATTTTGGAAAACAATTAGACTTACTCTCAGCTGCTGGACCAAGCATTTTCATGAAGTCTCTGGTAAAACCACCGTATTGAAAAATGTAGTCTAAAACTTTATTCATGTCCCTCTGTCCTTTGTCAAACCCTTCGTCTCACAGACATTAACCATTGCTGATAAAAATGAGCAGACTTAAAAATAAATAAACAAATAAATAAATAAAGATGATCATTAAATAACTAATTTAAATATTTTAGTCTGAAAATTGATAGTCTGTTAATAATAACTGGTAAAATATTGACTTACTCAAATACTGAAATTCCATATAGTATTTAATAAGATACAAGTGTATCTTATATCATATAGAGAGAGAACTCTAATATTTCTTAAGTGCATAAAGCAAAGTACAAATCAGTGTTTTTTTTTTCTCATTTGTATAAAAAAGGAACACGTGGGTGTATGTGTGCATATGTACATACATGTGTAGGCATATGCATGCACATGAAATATTTTTGGAAGGGTTTGTAAGAAACTATCAACAATAATAAATCTGGGAAATACAATAGGAAAATAATGGGGAGCTGACTCATTTTTATAGAACTATTTGTTCTTTTACTATTTGATTTTTATATAATGTGCTATTATTTCTCACTCAAATTAGTGGAGAGGGGGAAACTAAATGATTTCCCTATGGCTTACAAATGACTTGGAATAAGATAATACGATCCAAGGTTACAGTATTTTGGTAGCTGAAGGTTATGTGGTTCACAACAACGTAACATTGTTTTAAATTACATTCTAGAGAATTTCAGAATTCCCCAGAATTATCTGGTGCTATCAGTGGAGGCTGATGGGGAGGCAAAGTGATCAGAATTATGCTGGATATCCTTCACCCCAGTTTCAGTCAAAGCGTTCCACTTTTATCTATTTTATACATTGAGGCTACATAAAATGATTCGTTTGAATGGAAAAGTTCCACTCTTAGGAAAGCTTGAAAATTCCTGACATACAGGTGCATATTAATAACATATCCTCAAGCTATCAATTATAATACATGAGACAGTTGGCTAGTTTGATTTGAACCTACATCATTCCATAATAGATGAAGTACTCTTTATGAAATGCAGTAGTTGCATATGCTTATAAGTAAAGCCTCCTACACCTCTCTCATTTGAATGTATTCTGACAAGACAACAATACCTGGGAGAGCACAGGCAATTTATCAACCAAATTTCCAAATAGAGAAAAAAAATCTGTTAAGGTTTCCTGATTTTATATAACAGGAGTAATTTCACATCAGCCTTAATAATTTGTCACTTTTATTGAAAAACCAGTTGTTGGAACCTAGAACTTCATAGAACACAACTGATATTTTCTTTAATCAGGAGAGGTTTCAGATTTCAAGTTTTGGCTTAGTTCCTAATGTCTATGTTTGGATCATTAAATTCCTTCTCTAACTGCAACTAAATGTCTTTTTGTCTCACTTCACTTCTGGCTATTACTTAAAATGCATTTGGCTCCAATATTTTATCGCAGAATGAACAGTGTGTTTGCTTATATGTGTAGAGACTATGTCGGCTTCCCCTTTCAAAAACTTTCCCCTTTAATGTGAAATTGAGAGCTGCTGCAGATATTTCTTTCTTCCTATCTTTTTTAACTTGGGTAGGAGCATTTTATCCTTATGCTCTTGACAGATACAACTTCTCAAATATCAGTCTCTCCTGCCAGGCATAATTCCTATAAATTGTGACCCCTTCCTCATATGCTTAACCTTCCATGTTTGTCTACTGGATCCTCCATCAGATTCTACCCAGATCTCTAATAACTCCTAGGAATTAGCCATTTTCAAGTGACTGATCTACATTTCTAAACTTATTTTCATCAACATTACTCTCTGACCCCTTTCTATTTGCCACCTCTCCATGACTTTTCTTTGAACTTTCCTATCGCTGGCTAACTGATGGCTTCATTTGTATTAGGCTCCGTTGAGATCCCAGATCAGACTTGACCCTCTATCTATCTGGAGGCAGGTATCTCATAGGATTTCAAAATTAAAGAGGTTTTGAGATTGTCAAGGTAAATAATAAGAAGAAACAATTAAAACCTGAATGTTTTCTATATGTAAAGTCACAGAGACTCATTATTAGAAACTAATTAGATTTAATGGGGAACTTAACATGCATTATCAAAAGCTCATACTCCCAGGAACCACACTTTTACTAAAAAAAATTAAGTGGAAATTCACCATGAATTTTATTATTATAGTAATATAAATATGTTCCTAAACTTAACCAATAGATTGGTAAAGCAATAACAAATAGTTTATAGGAATGTATTACACTTTAACGTCTCCCCCATTATTTGAAACTAAGCCACTGAAAATTTACAAACTACAGTGTTTTGGGTTTTCTTTTTCTGGGTGTTGGATATTAACCATCTTCAGAGATGATCAGTTTCTTCTCTGAATAATAATTCTGGGAGATCACTTAGATTGTGAAAGAAGGAAACTAAAAATACTGATTTATAACTATGTTAATATAATTGCATTTATATATCCAAACAATATAATGAAGAATTGTATGAAGGAGAAATGAACTCCCGATGATGAATCAATCTTTTTCAGAGTCAAAAGTTGACATTTCAGTTTCCCTGAGGGAGAGTTTAGAGAAAGCGAATGGGGTGAGGAGAGACTAAGACCTGTCAGCATGCTGTCTGGGCAGAGAAGGTGAAGTGAAGAGCTGTCAACCGAGATGGGAAAAAAGAGAGATGTAGAAAATACTCTCGCAAGCCAACTGTGCTCCTACTACTTTAGACAAGCCAGATAACTATTATTTTTTCATTTGGAAAGATAATTCATTCTCAGAATTCAATAGTTTGGCTTAATTCTAAATCACCTCTGTTATAGTCAGATTTACCATCTATCTTTGCAGTTGCTAATTTTCAACAATGCCACTCCTGAGTAAGAAAAGATATGGTTAATCAAATAAAACCCAAATGGACTGATAAGACAGTAATGAGTGAAGTCAAAAATAGAAATATGTCATATCCTTACAGAAAGTTTTCAAAATCCATACGTATCTCCTACTTAACCAGATCGTCCCAAGATCTCTGCATTCCTAGGTGTCAATTTTCAGGCTCTGAAAAGTTGTCTTATTTTTATTATGTTGGAGAGGAAAATATTGTCAAGATACTGACAAAAACCTCTTGAACTCTGAACTCTAATTCCCAGCCACTCCCATTCATACGAATCCAACACTTGAAACAGTACTAAAGTTCTGTCTTTGAAGCCTAGGAGAACCAAAATACACTGTCTTCATGAAAAATGTTAAAAATAAACACCCAGACAAAAAATGTGATAGTATCTTGCAAAATGTGGAATCAACTATAAATTACGAAACAGTCATATTGAAAATATTAAATTACTTCAATGTTATTTAAATTTGACAATCATATATTTCTAGCTTCACAAAAAAATTGAGAACAGATTACAGGGAGTTCTCACATACCCACACAGAGGTTCCCCTATTATTAGCATCTCATATTGTTGTGGCACATTTAGCACACCTAAGAACCAATATTGATACACTATTTTAAACTAAAGTTCATACTTTGTTCAGATTTTCTTAGTTGATATGTAATGCCCTTATTCTCTGTTATTTTGTCAGGATACCACCCAGGATACCATGCTATATTTAGGTGCCATGTCTCCTTAGACTCCTTTTAGATGTAATTTTTAACAGATTTGAGGAGTACTGGTTAAGTATTTTGTAGATTGTTCCTCAAATGGGATTTTAAAAATGTTTTCCCCATGGATCATTTAGAGTTAATTGGATTTGGGAGGAAGACCATAGAGGTGAAGCACCATTTTTCCTCATATATCAAGGGTATATACTATCAACACGATGACTTATTTTAGATACTGATCCTAACCACTTGGCTGAGAAAGTGGTTTTCAGGTTTATTCACTGCAAACTGACCCGCTCCCCCTGGCCATACAGTTCTCTTAGGAAGGAAGTCAATATATGCAGCCCACACTCAAGGACTGGGGAGCTATGTTACCTGCCTTGAAGATGGAGTATCTCTATAAATTATTTATAATTTTTCTACATGAGAGGTTTGTGTCTTCTCCCCACTTATTCAATCATTTATTTATATGAGCATGAGTTCAAGGACATTTATTTTATTCTTTGGTTTATACTCCAATACTGCTTTATTGTGTTCAGACTGTTCCATCTTTGGCCATCAGCAGCTCTGTCAGGTAAGTTCTTGAGTCCCTTTGACATAAAACCCATAATCATGGGTTTTGTTAAGAACTTCCTAACCTTCTCACAGATATTTCTAGGCTCATCTTGTATATTTCCCATCTGAGTCCTACAACCAGCCATTTCTCCAAGGAATCTAATTCTAGCTCAAACCCTTATTTTACTTAACACAAGGAAAAACTGGAAGAGTCAGAGTGACTTGCCTGAGGACATTCAGAATACAGGCTAGAGTGCTGGAATTAGATGCTCCATCTCTTGACCTTAGATCTTTTAAATTACAGTTTCTGGTAGAAAATGTTTAAATATAACAATTTAAAAAGGAACATTTAAATTGTGTAATATAATTAAAGAATGTAAGTAGACTGTGCTTATTGTGTTATGTTTGGATATTATGTTGGATTCATTACAAAGAATATATTTTTAAAAATTATTGTCTCCACAGATATGCTTATATATCAATATCAGTATTACACTGAAAAATTGATTTAAAGTCAGAACACATGGCATTAGTTTCTAGCACAACCATATACTTGTCAGTCCTAAATCCTAGAACAAATTATTTAACTTCTTTCAGTTTATTAACCTTTGCAACATGATTTAGAAACACATGTAAAGGATCATTTGTTTTTGCTGTTGTTTTATAACTTGACAAATTAAAAATTACTTATTTGGTAATGTCTTTGTTTTTGTAACTACAAAAGACTGAAATTTTCCATTTTAATGTGTGTGTGTACATGTGCAGATTATTATGGGTTCTAACTTTGAAATATTCTATATATATTTTAATTGTTATGTCTGAGTTAAGCTATTCATTAAAATCACCAGTTACCTAGAGTTAAACCTTATCTTTAGACTGCCATGCAGTTTTCTAATATTTTTGTTTTTCTCATTTATAGATTAATGTATAAAATCAGATCATTCCCTTCCTAATTTACTGAAAGTTATGGATAATTATAAAATTTCATATTAAAAATGAAAAGAACTTGTGCTAATGAATCCTCAAATGAATCGAATAAATTAACATGTTCAATCTTAATTTTCTTAAACTCACCAGAGTTGAATATTTTTGTATTTGTAAACATATAGTCTGAGAGTTTTCTCTAGATTGTATAATTTAGACAAATATGTAAGCAAGCTTGGCAATTTGAAATTTTAAAATTAGCCTATGAAATTCAGCTTCCTTATATTATTTAACATTGTTAAAATAAGGAGTGAATTTCTGCTATTTGCTATGAAGGAAACTTCGTGGGTTTTCTTTACATTTCAAACTAAATTTAGGTTTATCTCCTATTGTATCACAAAAAGCCCTACAATGCAGCACAACATGTAAAATATAGTTGTATAATTAGAGAAATGTTTAAATTTAATATAAATTATATCAGAAAAATGGCACATGCCTGTTACAACTAATCTTATGAATGCTACACAAACTAGCATAGTGATGCAATTTTATACAAAAAGTACTTTTAGTATCATCTGGATTCATGAGATTAAAAATAATAAAGCTGAGCAAAATATGTTTCAATGTATTTGGTACTTAGCATAACCTATTATTTTTCAAGAAAGCACTTTTCTTTCTCAGGTGAAATATGTGTAGTATCAGTAGAATTAAAGGTAGCATTGAGGTCTTCCCCATCACTCATTCCATCACTTCAAAGACACTTACCCATTGTCTGATGCTCTTTGTAGAGATGGAGGCTTAGGTTATTCAAGGGAGACAAAACCAAGGACAACCTTTTGCTGTTGGAAGTGTATTACCTACATAAACTGGATTTCATGCCAGTTTGTCGGTATTCACACCAGCCAAAATATAGGTAGGTGGGATTTCACCAAAGTTTCAGTTTTTTGTTATAATAATTTAAACTAAAATATAGTGTAAGTGGTATCCTGAAGAAAAGATCAAAGTGTCATCAGAAAGGCTGCCATCCTTCAGAATTGCTAAAATTGAGGTCTAATCAGAGATGTGTAAGATTGCCAAAAGAACCATGTCAAAAATATTAGAGTGGCAAAGGCGGACAAACTTTGGTTTCAATTATCAGCTGCCATTCAAAATTATAAGGGCATACACTCCAATTTGCAGTTCCAGATCTAAAGTTGCTCTTACTAGGGCAGCTCTGCACCCAGGAGGAGAATCATGAGGGATTTATTTGTCGTATAAGTCAATTACTTATACAACAGTTGTATATTACAATTACAATATACTCCTTATACAGGGAGTATAGCAATTACTTCCCTGTAGGCAGAGGAACCCTTTGTAAGAACACTTCTGAACAGTAGCCTATAGTACTTTGCCTAATGTAGTATTAAAGAAAGATTGGGGAAGATCAGTATCCCATGAAAAGAAATACTGTTTTCCTGTATGTAACTGAATCAGTACAAAGGCATTCTGGCTCTAGCAATACATCACACAGCATGAATAGCCTTAGAAGGGGACTGACTGTCCCAGTGTTGGGAGGATTAAGTTCAGCCCACTTAAGGATATTTCCTACTTTGAACCAGTTATTTTAAAAATGAGACTGCATACATATACATGTATTACTCAACAATGACTGTGGGTGAATTAGGCTCATTAGCTAGAACAATAAGTTAAATGATCAAAGATCCTAACACATCTGCTTGGTTATCCTTTGCAATGTTCATTCTTGAGAATAACTGAAGAACTACTCTTCAAATAAGAGTAAGCAAAAATAATCAGCTCATTTCCAAAGTTGTCCTACACAAAGAATGATCATTTTATTTAGGAAATGTTAAATTATTGTATTTGGGCTTAGTTGGACATGTTGAAAAATAATGCTCTTAACATGGTATTATTGTTCTCAAATACAATTACTAACTCAACGGATGTTACTCTTCTGTGAAACATTTATTTTAGGTACAAGTGTAAGTCATTCCTTCATTATTATTTGTCCTAGTGTGTATGTTTTTTATTTATTTTTTTGCTATTTTTGCAATCCACTCACTTTTTCATAGCAATTTAAGAGAAATAAAAAGACCATTCGTTCTTTGTGTATTATTCATTTGTTTTTGTGTTCATTCTCTGCCTGGGCTCTTCTCTTTCACATTTGACCAGGTCCAGTGATTGAAGTGAGGTGGTGCTGATGAAGTAACGAATCTTCCAAGAGGACTGATGAGTAGGACTAATTTTATTTCCATTCTTAATGCTCCAAATGGTAAAATGATCATTATTTGTTGACATATAATGTAGTCGTTCTATATGCTAGAACACATATGTTATGAAGTAATTCTCTAATTCACACCCTAACCCAAATAATCTCCTTTTTATTATTTTGGATGTCAAGAATTTCATCTGTTTTAAACCTATTCTGTTACAAAAAAAAAAAAACAACCCTAAGGATGTTACTTCTGTGTTGTAACACTTGAAAAATAAGGGACTGGAGCTCAGCATGGAAACCCAAGAGAGGCAAGAAAATAAATAGAAGTAAGAAAGATTTAAAGTATTTAATTTTATCACTTCCCTAGGGGAGGACCCTGCAGATGCTGGGTTAGGTCAATGAAGCAGTGCTTTGGTGCTTTCTGATCAGTTACACATGAGAAATACAATATAAAAAATGTTCAGTTTGATGAGGATGAGACATTTATTACATCTTGCTGTTAAGTGTAAGGTATTTTTCTTGAAAATTCTCTGTTTTCTCCTCAGCCCTTCCCACTCAGCCTGTCTTAAACAAAATATGATGATTTTAAACACATTCATAATTCTATAAGTATAATTTACCAAAGACAGAGATACAGTCATAACAGGATCATTCCCCCTTCCCAATCTTATTTCCCTTCATTGGATTCATCACCATCTGGCATATTGTACGCTTGCCTCATTTAACTTCTACAGTCTGTCTCACCACACTAAAATGTACCCTCACTGAAGGTAGGGTTTCTTATATATCTCCTATAAGGCAGTTATATAGGAAGTGCTCAATGACTAGAAGAATGGATAAATAATCAGATAAAAGAACACTGCTAGTAGATGAGAAAGAAGAAATGCTCACATCCTCTAACACACAGAACAATTCTGCACTGTATATAACAATTATAACCAAATGATTTAATGAACAAATTATCTACATGGCACAATTATTCATCTTATCAAAAAATCAAGTTGCTGTAATAAAAACAATTTAAAATTTTAATGTATATGGAAGAGTCTAATTTTCAGTAATATTTGATTTGTTCAAAAATACCATTATATATAATAGAAAAAAGGTAAAATAACTATTGTATATATTTTATTTATTAATGGATTTGTCTTTATTACTAAGTCATTGAGTTTAACTGTTGACAAAGAATCAGACTTGAAATGATTTCAAATTCCAAGTATTTTTATTTCATTATTAGAAAAACAGCCTCCTACCTGAGTATTATATTTGCACTATGGAAAATATAAACAACTGAGCAAACAAAATTTTTTAAGTAAAATTGTATTTTCCAACCAGTAAACTGAAATATTTCCTTTTATAGTGAACAGAATTGTACCTTCTTTTACAAAAGATCAGATATTAAATTATGTGACTAATAAATAGTATGATCTCTCTGCATGATGAATTTTACTTGAAGCCCTAGAAGATGTAAGAATAAGAAGGACAGGAGGTTTTGAACCCATTGGTTACAGTAAATCTTATGTTACCAATTCACAATGCGTGCTTGATTTAGTAGAGTAAAGGAAATACGGAGGGTGCCTGAAGATCTGATAATACGAGAAGGTGCCTCATGGTATTCAGGACATAAACAAAATCACAAAATTGATTCTCCATCACATTGGTAGGAATAGAAAACTTCAAGTAAAATCCTTCATTATATTTTTCTTATGAGAAAAATACATTGTTTGGTTCTATGTAACATATAAATATAACTCCGTAATACAGGTAAAAGTAGCCTCTATAAACACATGCAGAATCAAACCCCAATAATTATTGCTGAGGCAGAATTTCTAATCTTTGCTTAATATCATTCTTCCAGTATGTATCTAGGATCTTCAAAATCAATAGCGGCAATTTGCAAAATGATTATTACTCAATATTGTTAGGATATAGCTTGTTATAAAAACAAGCAGTCTTAAAAACGTCAACAAATACTTCTGGTTTTCCTCCAACACATGCACCTCACCACCTGATTCTGGATGCATAGCAAGATTGTACTCCTGGTCCTCTTCTGATTGTGTGGAAGATACCAGAGATTTGTTCTGGATAATGAGTTGAGACACAGGCCACTTCCAGGCCAGGGCTGTTAATTGTTGGGATGGGATCCTCCTGAGGTTGAGGCGGTTAGGAATTTGGCTGTGCTATTGCCCTGGGTTTCTGAGTGACCACACTGATCAGGAACTTCCCACCCAAACCAACCCCAGCTACCAGAATATGATAGACATGTAATATGAGTGAGAAATAAACCTTTGTTTAGATTCAGCCAAAAAGTTTGTGTGGTTGGTTTTTATACAACATAGCCTAAAACCTTCCTAAGTATAAGATTTTTCCAGAATCAATACTTGGAGGTTCTCATGGTTATTCCCAGATATGCACAGCACAGTTAACAATTGAATCACTTGACGTGCATTTCCAGCTGAGGTCAAAATGTCTCATATTGTAACAAATGTCCTTTACAGTCTATTTAGTACTTTTTTGCATTTTTGTGTTTTGTTGATGATTTTGCACAAGTGACTCTCTCACTAAGCTTTCATATTAGTTTCCTCATTCTCCCTCTTCCCAACATCTCCCAGATGAAGCCAACATTGAGCTTAGTGGGAACACAACCAGATGCACTGAAATTGCCTATTTCTCCACTCTCAAACCCAGATACTGAGGAATTGGGACGTGTTTATGTGTACATTGGGGACTGAGTGGGAGATAAAATTGAGTTTTATGTCCTTCCTTGGTAAAATATATATTTCTGTTGAAACCAATAAATCAAGCCCGTTTTATAAAGCTTGGTTAGCTTCTAGAATTAATGTTTATTGCAGATAGAGTAGGCATGTTATAGGTTGTCCTGGGAACCTAACCATTTTAAATATTGTTTCTATGGGAAAATGTATTCCAAGTTCCAAACAATAGATTCACAAATTAACTTCTGGAACACTACCAGCTCTTAAAATGTGGAATCCTCATGGGAAAATGAGGAACGCATAGAAACAAAGAGATAATACCCAGGTTTCCTATCTTCCGTGCACAAGGATGGTAGCTTAATAATGATAAGACTATCTGTCTGAGCGGTCTGTAAAAAAAATGTTTACTTAGCATCCACTTATGAGATTACATTTTTTTCTGTCAATTTCTGCTACATAATTCACAGTGACGTGGGAGAATTTGACCCCAGCAATGATAAAGAAAAACTGACAGGATATATGGTGTCATGATCCTGTCCACAGTACATCAGCATATTTATAATCCAGAGGTCTATGCCCCAACAATTATCTCCAGTAGATTGTTACTGTAGCAGAGAACAGATGGTGGATCACTGATCAGCAGAACTCCATTACCTCTTTAGTGTAATTTTTTTGTCACACTGACATTTGATGGACTTATGTTTTAGTGAATATCCATTATTTTGCACAAATCTGCCTGACTGTGCTACTGTGTTAAATTGATAACCCTGATTTAGAGGGGTGGGATGACCAAGGTGAGATGGTATTTCTATTAGTGTACTAAGTGAATATCCAATATACACTATACATTTAGACAAAACAGTTCACTGTTGGCTACTCATCTTCCTTGGTATGAAATATTTGCCACCATGCAGGACTTCCAGAAGTGATAGGGATTAGGAGTTACTGTCCTCATTAAAACATGTTTAGTTTTAAACCAGGCAATACTGGCATATTTACAGAATGGAAGTAACCCTGAAAAATAATTGAGTCTATTTCAGGTTGTAAAGAAAAGCCAGGACTTCACTGTCCACTGAACATGCTAATTGAATCTGACCTTGCAAAAAGATGAAGCAAGGAATGTTTTCTCTAATTGCAAAGGTCTCTGGCTGGGTACATATTCCTATTTATCACTTCACACTTGGGTGATCCATGGTTTTTCAGACAGATCCTCTCTCTTCAGGAAAAGATTCTTAATTTGCAAAATAAGCCTATTGCTTTTTTATTGATGCCTCCTAGAGTGCTTTGGCATGAACCCATGGGGGAGAAAGTTCCAATTTATTTCAAGGGGATCTTTTTAAATTTCTAGATTATGAAAAACCTCATCAAACAAGTTTCAGAGCCAATGACAGCTACTCAAATATTTTCCAAGATTAAACACCAGATGGAAGAAGTGCATCATTTTAGGTTGACAATAATCACTTCCATACATTGCCTCCAGTAACACAAGTTCAGATAAATGTCCTAAAGAGTTAAAGTTGAAGGATAGTAATGTCACATTGGAAGTTATGTATGCTATAAACAGAGCAATTATCAAGTTATGGGTATAGCCAAAAAGTATTATAATGTTTTATCAGATAAATAATAATATTTCTAATTTCTTTTTGTGGGTATTAGAGTACCTAGGAAGAATTATGGTAGTTCTGAGTCACTGGGGGCAGAGCCTACAGAAAATACTAGTAAGAAGATAGGCTTAGTAACCAAACCAGTGGAGTAGAAGCATGTGTTGATGAACACTGAGAATATTTTATATCAACAGACTGAACACAGTTATTGGGACTGATGAGCCAGACATGCTCTGTTAATTCCATGACTATCTCCCTGGGATGACAAATAGGGTTGTGCAATAGTACTATTTGGGATTTTGCGAATCTGAGTATCATTATGGAAACTTTACTTGTCATGATCTGATGAACAAAGAACCTGCTGCCTTTCACTTTTTCCTCAAACTTCCATCTCAAAAGCAGTGCTCAGAACATAAGGGGAGAAGCATGGCCCTCCTATGAATTTCTTAGATGTATGGATGAGGGCATGAGCCAAAAGAGTACAGTACATCTCAAAAAAGAACTAATTGGATACCTTGTTTGGATCCTAGTTCTAATGGTAAACATCTGACAAGTGTTATAATTAGGTCTTTATCAGGGATGTATAAAGATTAATACATGTAAATGTTGAAATTAAAAATATACATATTTTAAATATTTTAGCTCTAGAAGATAATTTTATATCAATAGTATCTAGAAAATACCAGGCTTATATAGACTTAAGAGCCTACAGGTAGATTACATATTTATATTCAGGAATCATGCTTATAAGCAAAGTTAACTATATTTCATGTAACTGAAGTATAACTGATATAGTATAGATATAAACAAATAATATTAAATTTCTCTAGAGTCAAATGAGTTCAATCAGAGCTACAATTCTTTTTCCAGCTAATCAGCTTGCTGTTGGCCTTTAGAAATTTGTACTTACTTGAACAGAAAAGTGATCTGGTCAGGACTTGACCTTCGTATACATGAAACAACAGGTAGATAAAAAACTTTATAATATAGCTCTATGCTGGTACCCAGGAACCTAAAGTATACAGCCTAAGAAGGATAAGAAAATGGCATCCTGGAAGTACAAAGTCTGTGGATCAAAAGTGTTCTACAGACTCTCAATTACGTACATATCTCAATTACATACATGCATTTATCTGAACATGAACATAGATTCTTATATACATATATGTATGTAATATTTGATGCTGTATACCTAAGGTTTACTGTAAATAGCATATAATTAAAGATAATGTGCCATATTCTATCATAATATGGTAAAGGTATAATTCTCCAGAAGTAACTCCACTTTGATTTGGATATACCTTCTGCCATCGTTAATATGCATCATATTTTCAAGCTTTGCCTTCTAACTGAGAGCACATAATCTATTTCCCTCTAGTTTAAATGGCAGTTTCCTTTGTATCATCTTCTGCAATTACTCAGAAATCACTAAAATATAATGACTTTGGGTTAACATGCAGCAAATTAGAAATAGTGTTTTCTTAATGGAATTTATATGTTATACCAATACACAGAAAGCAAGAGTGCCACTTCAAAATACAGAAACTTTAAATAGATAAGGATATTATTTATAGATATTTATTATGTGCCTGCTATAAGCAGAGCAATGTCCTACACTGTTGGGATATATTATCAGAAAAAATAGACAAAAAATCCTTGCCTTTATGGAGCTTATGATTCTAGCAGTGAGACTTAATACAAAGAGATTTACTAAATAAAATATTTGGTATGTTAGAAACCTATAAAAAAACAGGTAAGTGGAATAGGGGATATTAGTAGAGGAAGGACAATGTGATTTTAAATAGAGAAATCAGTCAGCCACAATGAGAAAGTGACATCTGAGAAAACCTTGAAGAAATTGATGGTGTTAAGTTATGTGGCTACTGGGGGAAGTGTGCCTAGTATGAAGCCCTACAGTAGGAGAATGCTGGATGTGTTCAGCTGATGGAAAAGAGGTGAGTGTGCCTGTGGGAGGGTGGGCTAGAAGAACAGTAGGAAATGAGATCAGCAAAGTAACTGGGGTCTAAATCGTATAAAATCTTATAAGCGTGACAGGACTTTGGCCTGTAGCAGGGTGAAAGGGAGACGCAAGCTGCATGTTGAGCAGTGAGTAACACAAGCATCCATCTGTATAAAGGATAACTCTGGTCATTGTGTAGAGCAGAATCAGGGAAACCACTAGGAAGCCTTTTGCAATAATCTAACTGAGAGATGAGTATCATTTGGAATTTCTTGAAAATTGGGAAAAATTGTTGAGAATCTGGGTATTTTTGGAGAATACTATGATGGACTAATCACAAGAAAGATAGTGTAAAAAATGATAGGAGTTAAATATGACACCAAGGTTTTGGGACTGAGCAAATGAAACAACTGCCATCAAATGAGATGGAAACAATTGCACATGTAGCAGGTTTAGCGGGAATACTGAGTGCAGTTTGAGGCACTTATTAGATACAAACATGTAGATGTTAAATAGGCATTTGGATGTTCAAGAGCAGAGTTGAAGAGAGAGGTCTAAGGTGGAGAGAGACACCAGGAGAGTGAGATGTGTTAAATAACTGAAAAGTACAAAGAATGACAATCTAGACACTTCAACATTAAGAAGTGGTAGAAAACAAGAGACAACAGAAAAAGAGAGCAACAAATGAAATAGTGTAGAAGCATAATGACATGTAAAGAAAATATGTTAAAAAAGAAAAGTTGTGATCAACCATGCCAAATGGTTCCTGCAGATTAGGGCTGAGAGCTGAAAATGAACTGTGGATGTATGAAAGTGCAGATCATTCGGGATGCTAACAAGATAGGCTTCAGTGGAGTAATAGGGATGAAAGGTTGGTTAGACACGGGTCAGGCAGAATGGAAGTTGAGGAACTTAGAAAGGTTGCATTGTTTTGCAGAAAATGTGAATAGAGATATATATGGTAAGGCAACTGATGGGTAAAATTGGTCAAGGGAAGTTGACCAACTTTCCCTTTATACATTTTATATAGGAAAAAAGCTGCATATTTGTACATTGTTCAAATGATTTGATGGTAGGGGAAAATGGACGAGGGAGAAAAGAATGTGTAGTGAACGTCTATAGAAATATCCTATGAGTGGTGAGAGGAGAAAAATTCTAGCATATAAATGGAAGGATATTGCCTGATGTCCTATAAATATCAAGTTGGAGAACTAATAGATTCCCCTCTCCTTACCACAGGAAAAAATAATATCCACAGAATGTGTGTTTCTTGAAAACTATTTTCCAACTTATTTCATCTGTTGGACTTCTTGTCTTATTATTCTTAAACTTTTCTAAGCCTCTATCAACAAATATTAATATGAGTCTTGGGGGAAATATTAAGCTAGGATCCATTAAGGACAAAACTAAGGCAGCAAGAAGTTAGCAGGATTTACAAACTCACTCTGGCCAGTGAATCTCAAGAGTCAACTTCCACAGAATATGTACACAAGTTTGCATACACACAGGCACATAATAGGTATACACATGTGCACAACACATGCTGATTAACTGAAAGATGCATTTTCTAGCAAAAAGCAGAAAACTAGGCATAAATTTCTGGAAAAATACAATAAAAATCTGAATAGACTGCCATCTTAGATTAAGGTTTAGAGAAGGCTTCCTGATCAAACACAATCATCTCTCAGTCCAGTTAGCAGTTAACACAGCAGTGAGAAAGATGGGTACAGAAGCTGGCAAAATGGATCCAAAGAGATCTCAATGGCACCAAGAGTATGTTCTACAAACACTATTAAGAATTCCAAAGTGGCAACCCAGAACTTTCCTTTCAGGAACCCATGCCCCAGCGATTTTGCTCTTAAATTCTGCAAACTCTTCAATTTGCTCCAGAAATTCAGAATAGAAAACCACTCTCATGTTATGGTTCTAAAATAATCTCGATTCCAAAACTGGTAAAGAGCACAAAAGAAAATATAGGCCCAGGTGGCTCATGAACACGAATCTGAAAAGCCTGAGTAAAGGAGACGCCAAGACGGCCGCGAGAAACTGTGACGGCTGTGCAGGACGCATGCGGGACATGCCTGCCCAGCCCAGAGGCGGGCTGGGGCCCTGCTCTCAGGGCTGGCGAGCTTCCCGTGAGAACCTCAGGCTGGCTGTCTAGCCCTGCTTCCCTCTGTAGACCTTAGCGGCCCAGGCTTCAAGGATAGACCAGGGGGTATGGGCTGTGGAGGTTCTCCTGCCCCTTAAAGTGGCAGGACATGGCGGTAACTGCAGGCTACGCTTTGCTTTTCCCCAGCTTGGCTCACAGACGTAAAAGGGCATGGCTACATGGACCTGATCCCTGATGGAAATCCTTTCCTTGCACCGCTTCTGGGAGGGCATACCCCTAATGCTTTCGTTTTATTTTAACTGGATGGTGTATCTGTCAAGGTAATATTCTTAAGCACCAGGGCTAACCAGGCAGCCGCCTTAGGTGTGCGGAGCATACTCTTTCCAGAAGGATGGGAGAGAATTGCCGGAGTCCCATTGCCAAACAGAATCTGGCTCACCCTTGAGGCTCGGGAGACTCCCATCGTTAGTGTCTAGAATGCTGCCTAGGGTACATGGAGCTGCTCGGTGGTTCCGACTTGAACCAGGGTGGCCCTGATCTGGAGTTGGAGATTTTTGTCTATTTTAAGTCTACTATGTGTATGCATACACATACAGTAATACAAACCTGCTATCTTATTACCAGTAAAACAGATTTGAAAATGCAAAAAAAAGCTTAAAAATGTTAACTAACCTAATTCACTAATATATTAAAATGTTCAAGTGGAATTAATTGCAGATAGGTGATTACAAAATCAGCATATCTATTAAAGTGATTCATATTAATGGACTGAGAATTGGCATTGTTTTATCAATAGACACAGATAAAGAAAATAGATACAGAAAAAACAGCAAGATGCAATCTCTATAAACATGACCAGAGTTTTAAAAATTAGAAATTTTGATAACAAGCACTGCTAATTTGAGAAAATACATTACAATCATTCTGGTGAGTAATTTAGAGGACCTAATAAAATTAGGTATATAATCTATGTATAATGTTGTATATTCTATGACCCTTCAAAAAATTCTGCATATATTGTTCCTTATAAAACCAAACATACTGTTAACATTAGATCCAGCAATCACTCTCCTTGGTATTTACCTGAAGGAGTTAAAAACTATCTATACAAAAACCTGCATGCAGAGGTTTATAGCAGATTATAGTTGCCCAAACATGGAAGCAACCAAAATTTCCTTTGGGAAATGGATAAATTCACTGTGGTATATTCAGATAATGGAATATTAATATTGTGCTAAAATATTATATAATGTTAAAAGTAAATGAGCTATCAAGCCATTAGAAAACATGGAAGAAACTTAAATTCATGCTACTAAGTAAAAGCAGCCAATCTGGAAAGGTTGCCTACTTACTATGTGATTCTAACTATATGGCATTCTGGAAAAGGCAAAACTATAAAGACAGTAAGAACAGTGATTTCCAGAACTCCAGGGATTGGGAGAGGCAGGGATGAATAGGCAGAGTACAGAGGCTTTTTGTTTTTGAGTTTGTATTTTTAGGGCAGTGAAAACTACTCTGCATACTATATTGATAGATACATATTATTAGACATTTGTCCAAACCCATAGAATGTATACCAAAAGTTATTCTAATGCAAATAATAGACTCTGGGTGATAATCAATGTAGGCTCATCAGTTGTAAAAACTATTCTTCCAGGGGGTGTGGTATGAGAAAGATTGTGCATGTGTGGGGCAGTGATACTTGAGAGAGATGTGTACCTTCCTCTCAATTTTTCTGGGCACTTAAAACTTATCTAAAAAATAGTCTTTAAAAAAAGTCTGCATATATGATCCAGAGACTGTCTTGTTCAGATAACAAGGACATATCTTAATTTAAATAGCATGAACTTACAAACATTAAGTTGTATTTGGCCTAAAAATAGTGATTTCCAGGATGTTCGCCACTTGGCAGTTTTGAGAGAAGGGAGTAGAGTAACACAGATGTCTGTCACCAGGGCAATGATTCAGTAAAATGTGTCAGTTAACAACACTATTTAGTGGTTGGAAACAACCAAGTAGATATATACATTCAGCACCTAGGTAGAACTTTAAAAACAGTTTTGAATATGTAAAAGAAAGACTGATAGCAACAGCAGTTACTTAAGGTGAAAACATACCAAGCCTTATATTTAGCAAAGATATGTAAATACATCTATACCCAGGGACATACATTAAAGTGTTAATATGCCTGTGAGGGAAGAAGATAATGGGCATGGAGACTGGGAATAAAGGAAGAAAATATTAAAATGCATACCTAGTAAAAAGGGAAGATTTGTAGATACAGGCCGGTCATGACAGTGGGCCAGGAACTGAACACTATCATTGACTCAAATCTCTGAATCTGTGCTTAAAAAGAAAAATAGAAATGATATTTCCTACCTATTAGCTTTGTTGTGAAGGTTAATTTAGAAAATGTATTTAAAAGGCTTATCACAGCTTGGTATATAGTGAATATTAAATAAGTGATAACTATTAAGCTGTTGTAATTATTGCCATTATTAATAAATGTGAGTTTTTTCCCCCAGTCTCTTTAATGGACATTTCCATTAGTGCTGTTTTGGGTTTCCCCATTCTCTCCAAAATTATCACATCAAACAATATAAAGATGTGATTCACTTTTAGAAAAATATCTGGTTTCTTTCTTATTTTAATATTATATTGGCTTTCCCAAGAAGCAAGTTGGAACAGGTTCACTTCGTGGATGAAACAATAAGAGTGAATCTTCATTAGTGTCTTTGAAGATAAATCTGTAAACAGGTGCAGAAGCTGGAAACTGGGTGATACGGCCCAGGGTGCCATCCTACTGGATTTCACTCGGGTTTCTGAGACCAGGGAACAAAATGAATAAACAGCTGTGAAAATTCAATCTATAATCACAGCTGATCTGCTCTAGGTTGATTTTCAGAAAAGCAAAACCTGCAGTCTTACCCCAGTCAGTTAAAAATAATGTGATGAGACAATTCTCTCTGATGGGATCCATGCTGGAAGAAATCCCAGATAATACAATGCAACATTTCCCAGAGCAGAAAGCTTGGCTCATTCTGCCAAACAGTGGCTGGATCAGTAGCTCTCATTCAGAAGCAGCCCTGCCAGCTTCACTTTTGGCTGCTAAGGACTGAGAAAACTGCTGCTCGGTAATTAACTCCTCCCAAATGTCAGGCAAGGAAGCTGCAACAGGGACGTCCTTTGCCCCTCCCAGTCTCGTCCCCCCCATGTTCAGTCCAGTGTTTGCTTCACCTAGAGTTATTACTAGGTATGTACACATTATCTCTCTTCTCCCACAGGCACTTCCAGGAGCCATCCTCCCAGCATTCAGGAATTCCTTCTCATCTACCGAACACCTTAACTGAATAAAACACTAAGCACTGAACAGGGTGAATACAGACATTTTATAAACAATTTTAGTAAAATGAATGAAGAAAGGAAAAAAATATATTAAAGAAATGAAAAAGGAAAACAAGGTTTAACATCTTTGGTATGGCAATTATAGGTGGTTAAACACACAGGATTTGAATTTAAAGACACAAACTGGAATCTTGCCTTTACTTCTTTCTAATTAGTTGACCCTACATAATTAGGTTCAGATCTCTACATCTTAGTTTACTCAACTGTAAAATTGTGCCCAATGCTTCTAGCATAATTTAATAAATAAAAATGACATTACCTATGCAGACTATTATAACACTTTACACATGACAGAATACATATTTATTGTAATTATGAGCTAAGATTAACAAATATTACTAGTTATATGTAACATACTGTTATGTTTAGTAATACACAGTAAAACCACCACTGATATTCTCATTACTACTTCTTGGTTTCCCTAATTAGGATATACTTTGCCCAAGGCATAATTTACAATTCTGCTCCAAAATGTAATTTGGCTTTTTGGTCCAATATCAGCTAAAGAGCATCTTTCAGTGGTTATGACAATTCATTAAGATGCCATTAATATGGAATTTACTCTCAATTCCATGAGGCTCTTTTGCTCTGTTTGCCCTAAGTTTTGAATATAGTGTATGACATACTACAAGGATAATCAACTAAGAAGGAATGGATTTCTCTTAGTTGTGTCTCTAAATTCAAGCGGTTCTCCCTAAGTCAGACTTGGATGTTGATTTAGTCAAAGAGAATGGTAAGCAGCCATTGATCCATCCTACAAATAATTAGTGGATTTATTATGGATCGGCATACCTTACAGGCCATTCCTAGATACCCTCACCTTCATGTGTGTGAGGGTATGGTAAATTAATCATCACAGGATAACATGATCAAGATATGTATAAGAAGCTATGGAATCCTAAGTGGGATGACAGACTCCCTGGGAATAGAGAGAACACTTCATAGCCTGTGAAGTGTGAGACCAGAGGAGGTGGCAATTTTTACAAAGAAGGGAAAAAAATGAAGAGAATTATGGCCAGAAGGAAAACTATGAAATCATTAGAACAGCATAAAAGAACAAACCAGGCAATGGCTTCAGGAAGTCCTTTGGTCTAAGCTCTCTTATTTTACAAGTTTCATCCCACATCAAATAACCATTAAATTGTATCCATTTCTCTTGTTGATATAGCATATATTACTATGAGATTTGAGTTACATTTTGTAAACATTTATGTAAGTAAGTACTGATTTTAATTTTTTTCTCATTTCTATAGGCAATATAGTTTTGAGGTCTTGCACGTTTTTGTAGGTCTGAACAATACAGCAGTCCTCAGATACTGTGCCTAGAATGATTGATGCACAAAAGCATTCCTGCATATATGCAATAGAAAGTAATGGAAGGTGTAGTTGGGCTTTAGGAGGTATGGGATGTGTAAACAGAGAACCCTTTAAAAAAGAAGGTTGAGTTCAAAGAATTAATGGCATGATATTGAAGTAAAAAACAGAAGGGAAATGGAAATGATTTTAGGGGAATCAAATAAGTAAAGAATGTCTTTGGGTATAAGAAGAAGGATTTACAAAATGGAAGAAAAATTGAACTATAAAAGAATACTTGAGAGATTAATACAAGAATAAGAATTAAAACATACTTTATGACTGTTCCAAATAGTTCAAAGCCTGTAAGGATTTAAGAAAAATAGCTCCACAGTAATGTGAGACCTCAGGCATGTTCGTAATTATTTGGGGAAATTTTGACTATTTACCTTGGGAATAAATGTAGTTATATACATCTCTCTAAATATTCTTTCCTCGGGTAAAACTTGATTCCTAACAAAAGATTTAGTCAATAACAACAATAAAACACACACACACAGCAAATTTAACTAGGCTAGTGGCGTGCATAATTAAAATTTAAAAAATTAGTTACCCTGAAGCTGCAGAAGGATCCATACATTATAAATGATGACCATCAGGTAGTGTGTATATCATTAATGAACTGCATCTTTATGAAAAATAAACAAGGTTTAGATTGTAATAAACATGTAGACTACATTTAGTATCATCTTTATAATTTTAACCCAACACAGGTTTAAATTTATGTTAATAATGCTGTGATCTGAATGTTTGTGTCCCTTCAAATTCATATGCTGAAATCCTAACCCCAAGTGACATAGAAGGTAGGACCTTTGGGAAGCTATTTTCTCATAAGAGTGGAGCACTAATGATGGGGATGACTTTTTTTTTCATTTTTTTTTATTAAGGTATCATTGGTATACAATCACACAAGCAACACTGTGGTTACTAGATTCCCCCCATTATTAAGTTCCCCACACATATCCCATTACAGTCACTGTCCACCAGCATAGTAAGATGCTATAGGGTCACTACTTGTCTTCTCTGTGCTATATACTTCCTTCCCTGTAACCCCCGTACATTATATATGTTAATCATAATGCCCCTTATCCCCCTTATCACTCCATTCCCACCAATCCTTCCAAGTCCCTTCCCTCTGGTAACTGCTAGTCCATTCTTGGATTCTGTGAGTCTGCTGCTGTTTTGTTCCTTCAGTTTTTGCTTTGTTGTTATGCTCTACAGATGAGTGAAATCATTTGGTATGTACCTTTCTCCGCATGGCTTATTACACTGAGCATAATACCCTCTAGCTCCAGCCATGTTGTTGCAAATGATAGGATTTGTTTTCTTCTTATGGCTGAACAATATTACGTTGTGTATATGTACCACCTATTCTTTATCCATTCATCTACTGATGGACACTTAGGTTGCTTCCATTTCTTATCTATTGTAAATAGTGCTGGCTGTGACAAACATAGGGGTGCATATGTCTTTTTGAATCTGGGATCCTGTATTCTTAGGGTAAATTCCTAGGAATGGAATTCCTGGGTCAAATGGTATTCCTATTTTGAGTTTTTTGAGGAAACTCCATACTGCTTTCCACAATGGTTGAACTAATTTACATTCGCACCAGGTGTGTAGGAGGGTTCCCCTTTCTCCACATCCTCGCCAGCATTGGTTGTTGTTTGTCTTTTGGATGTTGGCCATCCTAACTGGTGTGAGGTAATATATCATTATGTTTGTTTTTATTTTTTATTTTTTATTAAGGTATTATTTATATATACACTCTTAGGAAGGTTTCACATGAAAAAAACAATGTGCTTACTACATTTACCCATATTATCAACTCCCCACCCATACCCCAATGCAGTCACTGTCCAGCAGTGTAGTAAGATGCCACAGATTCACTATTTGCCTTCTCTGTGCTACCCTGTTTTCCCCATGACCCCCGACACCATATGTACTAAACATAATACCCCTCAATCCCCTTCTCCCTCTATCCCAACCCGACCTCCCACACCCTGCCACTTTGGTAACCACTAGTCCCTTCTTGGAGTCTCTGAGTCTGTTGCTATTTTGTTCCTTCAGTTTTGCTTCATTGTTATACTCCACAAATGAGGGAAATCATTTGGCTCTTGTCTTTCTCCACCTGGCTTATTTCACTGAGCATAATATCCTCGAGCTCCATCATGCTGTTGCAAATGGTAGGATTTGTTTCTTTCTTATGGCTGAATAGCATTCCATTGTGTATATGTACCAATTCATCAACTGATGGACACTGAGGTTGCTTTCATATTTTGGCTATTGTAAATAGTGCTGTGATAAACATAGGGGTGCTGGTCTTTTTGAGTCTGAGAGGTAGTATTCTTTGGGTAAATTCCAAGGAGTGGGGTTTCGGGGTCAAATGGTATTTCTATTTTTAGTTTTTTGAGGAACCTTCATATTGCTTTCCACAATGATTGAACTAGTTTATATTCCCACCAGCAGTGTAGGAGGGTTCCCCTTTCTCCGCATCCTCACCAGCATTTGTTTTTCTTTTCAACACTAGCCATCCTTACTGGAGTGAGGTGATATCTCATTGTGGTTTTAATTTGCATTTCCCTGATGATTAGTGATGTTGAGCATCTTTTCATGTGTCTGTTGGCCATCTGGATTTCTCCTTTGGAGAACTGTCTCTTCCTATCCTCTGCCCATTTGTTAAATGGGTTATTTGCTCTTTTGGTGTTGAGGCATGTAAGTTCTTTATATATTTTGGATGTTAACCCCTTGTCGTATACGTCATTTACAAATATATTCTTCCAGACTGTAGGATGCCTTTTTCTTCTGTTGTTGGTGTCCTTTGCTGTACAGAAATTTTCAGCTTGATGTAGTCACATGAGTACACTTTGCTTTGGTTTCTCTTGCTCAAGGAGATGCGTTCAGGAAGAAGTTGCTCATGCTTATATTCAGGACATTTTTGCCTATGCTGTCTTCTTAGAGTTTTATGGTTTCATTACTTACATTCAAGTCTTTGATCCATTTCGAGTTTATTATTGTTTATAGGGTAAAACCATAATCCAGTTTCATTCTCTTGCACGTACCTGTCCGGTTTTGACAACACCAGCTGTTGAAGAAGCTGCCATTTCCCCATTGTATGTCCATGGCTCCTTTATCATACATTAATTGACCATATATGGTTGGGTTTATATCAGGGCTCTCTCGTCTGTTCCATTGGTCTATGGGTCTGTTCTTGTGCAAGTACCAAATTGTCTTAATTACTGTGGCTTTGTAGTAGAGCTTGAAGTTGGGGAGCATAATCCCTCCAGCTTTATTCTTCCTTCTCAAAATTACTTTGGCTATTCAGGGTCTTTTGTGGTTCCATATGAATTTTAGAACAATTTGCTCTAGTTCGTTGAAGAATGCCATTGGTCTTTTGAGAGGAATTGCATTGAATCTGTAGATTGCTTTAGGCAGGATGGCTATTTTGACAATATTAATTATTCCTATCCATGAGCACGGGATGTGTTTCCATTTATTGGTATCTTCGGTAACTTCTTTCATTTCTCTCATGAGTATCTTGTAGTTTTCAGAGTATAGGTTTTTCACTTCCTTGGTTAGGATTATTCCTAGGTATTTTATTCTTTTTGATGCAACTGTGAATGGAATTCTTTTCCTCATTTCTCTTTCTGCTAGCTCATTGTTAGTGTATAGAAATGCAACAGATTTCTGTGTATTAATTTTGTATCCTGCAACTTTGCTGAATTCACATATTAGATCTACTAGTTTTGGAGTGGATTCTTTAGGGATTTTTATGTATAATATCATGTCATCTGCAAACAGGGACAGTTTAACTTCTTCCTTGCCAATCTGGATGCCTTTTATTTCTTTGTGTTGTCTGATTGCTGTGGATAGGATCTCCAATACTATGTTGAAAAGAAGTGAGTGAAGTGGGCACACTTGTCGTGTTCCCAATCTTAAGGGAAAGCCTTTCAGCTTCTTGCTGTTAAGTTTAATGTTGACTGCGGGTTTGTCATATACGACCTTCATTATGTTGAGGTACTTGCCCTCTATACCCATTTTGTTGAGAGTTTTTATCATGAATGTATGTTGAACTTTGTCAAATGTTTTTCTGCATCTATGGGGATGATCATGTGATTTTTGTCCTTCTTTTTGTTTTTGTGGTAGATGATGTTGATGGATTTTCGAATTTTGTAACATCCTTGCATCCCTGGAATAAATCCTACTTGATCATGATGGATGATCTTTTTGATGCATTTTTGAATTCGGTTTGCTAATATTTTGTTGAGTATTTTTGTGTCTATATTCACCAGGGATATTGGTCTGTAATTTTTTTTGTGTGGGGTATCTTTGCCTGGTTTTGGTATTAGAGTGATGCTGGCCTCATAGAATGAGTTTGGAAGTATTCCCTCTTCTTCAACTCTTTGGAAAACTTTAAGGAGGATGGGTATTAGGTCTTCACTAAATGTTTGATAAAATTAAGTAGTGAAGCCATCTGGCCCAGGCATTTTGTTCTTAGGTAGATTTTTGATTCCCAGTTCAATTTCATTACTGGTAATTGGTCTATTCAGATTTTCTGTTTCTTTCTGGGCCAGCCTTGGAAGGTGTTATTTTTCTACAAACTTATCCATTTCTTCTAGGTTATCCCATTTGTTAGCTATAACTTTTCATTGTATTCTCTAATAATTCTTTGTATCTGTATGGTGTCCATAGCGATTTTTCCTTTCTCATTTCTGATTCTGTTTATGTGAGTAGACTCTCTGTTTTTTTTGATAAGTTTGGCTAGGGGTTTATCTATTTTGTTTATTTTCTTGAAGAACCAGCTCTTGCTTTCATTGATTCTTTCTATTGTTTTACTCTTCCCAATTTTATTTATTTCCACTGTAATCTTTATCATATCCCTCATTCTACTGACTTTGGGCCTCATTTGTTCTTCTTTTTCTTGTTTTGTTAATTGTGAGTTTAGACTGCTCATATGTGATTGTTCTTCTTTCCTGAGGTAGGCCTGTATTGTAATATATTTCCCTCTTAGCACAGCCTTTGCTGCATCCCACAGATTTTGTGATGTTGATTTATTGTTGTCATTTGTCTCCATATATTGCTTGATCTGTGTTTTTATTTGGTCATTGGTCCATTGTTTATTTAGGAGCATGTTGTGAAGCCTCCATGCGTTTGTGGGATTTTTCATTTTCTTTGCATAATTGATTTCTAGTTTCATACTTTTGTGGTCTGAGGAACTGGTTGGTAGAATTTCAATCTTTTTGAATTTAACAAGACTCTTTTTTGGCCTAGTAGATGATCTATTCTTGAAAATGTTGCATTTGCACTTGAGAGGAATGTGTATTCTGCTGCTTTTGGGTGTAGAGTTCTGTAGATGTCTGCTGGGTCCATCTGTTCTAATGTGTTGTTCAGTGCCTCTGTCTCCTTTCTTATTTTGTCTGGTTGATCTGTCCTTGGGAGTGAGTGATGTGTTGAAGTCTCCCAGACTGAATACATTGCATTTTATTTCTCCTTTTAATTCTGTTAGTATTTGTTTCACATATGTGGGTGCTCCTGTGCTGGGTGCATAGATATTTATAACAGTTATATCCTCTTATAGGATTGACTCTTTTATCAGTATGTAATGTCCTTCTTTGTCTCCTGTGACTTTCTTTGTTTTGAAGTATATTTTGTCTGATACAAGTACTGAAGCTACTGCTTTTTTATATTAGTTGCATGAAATATCTTTTTCCATCCCTTCACTTTAGTTTGTGTATGTCTTTGGGTTTGAAGTGTGTCTCTTTTGGGCAGCATATAGATGGGTCTTATTTTTTTCACCCAGTCAGTGACTCTCTGTCTTTTAATTGGTGCATTCAGTCCATTTACATTTAGGGTGATTATTGATAGGTATGTACTTATTGCCATTGCAGGCTTTAGATTCGTGGTTACCAAGGGTTTAAGGTTAGCTTCCTTACTATCTAAGAGTCTAACTTAACTCACTTAGTACACTATTACAAACACAATCTAAAGGTTCTTTTCTTTTTCTCCTCCTTTTTCTTCCTCCTCCATTCTTTATATATTAGGTATCATATTCTGTACTTTTTGTCTATACCTTGATTGACTTTGGGGATAGTTAATTTAATTTTTCATTTGCTTAGTAATTAGCTGTTCTACTTTCTTTACTGTGGTTTTATTACCTCTGGTGACAGTATTCAACCTTAGGAACACTTCCATCTATAGCAGTCCCTCCAAAATAGACTGTAGAGATGGTTTGCAGGAGGTAAATTCTCTCAGCTTTTGCTTATCTGGAAATTGTTTAAACCCTCCTTCAAATTTAAATGATAATCTTGTCGAATAAAGTAATCTTGGTTCCAGGCCCTTCTGCTTCATGGCATTAAATACATCATGCCACTCCCTTCTGGCCTGTAAGGTTTCCACTGAGAAGTCTGATGTTAGCCTGATGGGCTTTCCTTTGTATGTGATCTTATTTCTGTCTCTGGCTGCTTTTAATAGTCTGTCCTTATCTGTGATCTCTGCCATTTTATTTACTATATGTCTTGGTGTTGCCTTTCTTGGGTCCCTTGCATTGGGAGATCTGTGCAATTCATCTCCTTTCCCAGATTGGGGAAGTTTTCAGCAATTACTCCCTCAAAGGCACTTTCTATCCCTTTCTCTCTCTTCTTCTTCTTCTGGTATCCCTATAATGCGAATATTTTTCCGCTTGGATTGGTCACACAGTTCTCTCAATATTCTTTCATTCTTAGAGATCCTTTTTTCTCTCTGTGCCTCAGCTTCTTTGTATTCCTCTTCTCTAGTTTCTATTTCATTTATCGCCTCCTCCACTATATCCAATCTGCTTTTAATACCCTCTACTGCACTCTTCAATGATTGGATCTCTGACTGGAATTCATTCCTGAGTTCTTGAATATCTTTCTGTTCCTCCATGAGCATGTTAATGATTTTTATTTTGAACTCCCTTTCAGGAATCATGAGGTCGATGTCATTTCACTCTTTCTCAGCAGTTGCATTCATAATTTTACTTTGAACCAGGTTTCTTTGGCATTTCATATTTGTATATGGCACTGTCTAGTGCCCAGAAGCTCTTCTATCTGGAGCTGCTCAGCCCCTGAAGCAATGTTGGGGGTCACAGGGCAGTGGTATTGGTGCCTGGGGAGAGGAAAGAGCTGTTTCCTGCTTCCTGGCTGCTATGCCTGTCTCCACTGCCTGTACCAGTGGGCTAAGCACACAGGTATAAGCCTCTATCTTTGCATTTGTAGTTGTTGTAGACAGGCTTTCCCTCCTGTTGGCCTAATGCCAGGGTAGGGTTTGCTGGTTTGCAAGCTAGGTGGGTTGGCCGGGAGAAAGGTGCAGTAGGCATCTTATCATGGAGGGGGTCCTGGAATCTGTGAAACCAGCCAGGGAGCTGGAGCACCTGAAGATGGTGAAAGCTCCCAACCTGCTGGGAAGAGCGTGCCTGGACAATTTTGTCTACCTGTTCTTTGTCCTGAGCTGTAATTCTGTGCAATCCTTGCCCCTCTAGAAGCTCTCTTGCTGTTAGGGACTCTCTCAGACTGCCCACATTTCTTTTGTCCCAGAGCAGCTGGTTATGGATCCCTGATTTCCACAAGTGGCTGGAATCTCAGTCTCTCCAGGAATTCTGCCTGTCTTAGCTTTCCAACCCCCTATTCATGAGTGTACCATGCAACCACCATGAAATGTAGGTTTGTGCTCCCAGAGCAGATCTCCAGAGTTAGCTATTCAGTAGTCCCAGGCCTCCACTCCCTCCCTGCTCCAATTCTCTTCCTCCCACTGGTGAGCTGGGGTGGGGGAAGGGCTTGGGTCCTGCTGAGCCACAGCTTTGGTACATTACCCTGTTCCGTGAGGTCTGCTCTTTTCTCCAGGTGTATGCAGTCTGGCACAGTTCTCTTGTCTGTTGCTCTTTTAGGATTAGTTGTATTAATTATATTTTCATAATATATGCTGTTTTAGGAGGAAGCCTCTGTCTCACCTCTCACACTGCCATCTTTAATCCTCTCTCATCTCATTATGGTTTTAATTTGCATTTCTCTGATGATTAGCAATGTGGAGCATCTGTCATGTGCCTGTTGGCCAGCTGAATTTCTTATTTGCAGAAGTGTCTGTTCAGATCCTCTGCCCATTTTTTAATTGGGTTATTTGCTTTTGGGTTGTTGAGGTGTGTGAGCTTTTTATATATTTTGAATGTCATCCCCTTATTGGATATGTCATTTATGAATATATTCTCCCATACTATAGGATGCCTTTTTGTACTGCTGATGGTGTTCGTTGCTGTACAGAAGCTTTTTAGTTTGGTATAGTCCCACTTGTTCATTTTTGCTTCTGTTTCCCTTGCCCGGGAAGATATTTTCATGAAAAAGTTGTTCATGTTCATATTCAAGAGTTTTGCCTGTGTTTTCTTCTAAGAATTTTATGGATTCATGACTTACATTCTGGTCTTTGAACCATTTTGAGTTTACTTTAGTGTATGGAGTCAGACAGTAATCCAGTTTCATTCTCTTACATGTAGCTGTCCAGTTTTGTCAACACGAGTTGTTGGAGAGGCTGTCATTTCCCCATTGTATATCAATGGTTCCTTTATCACATATTAATTGACCATATATGCTTGGGTTAGGGATGACTCTTTATAAAAGAGATTCTACAGAACTCCTTAATTCCTTCTGCCATGTGTGGATACAAAGAGAAGTGTGCACAACCTGAAAGAGAGCCTTCAGTTAACCTTGCTGGCACCCTGATCTCAGACTTTCAGCCTTCAGAAGTGTGAGGAATTTGTGTTCATAGGCCACCCAAGTCTGTTATTTTCTTATAGCTGCTGAACAGACTAAGACAAATGCCTTCTATCAGTTGTGTCAGTTGGTCTGATAGGAATTAAAATTAACTTACATTCACTCATTTAGTCAATTGTTGACTACTTCTTATTTGCCTTATATCATTTTCAGTCTTGGCAATACAGTAACAAATTAAACAGATAATTTCCCTATCTTCATGGACTGTATATTCTAGAAAGGAATTATTTATCTAGTGAAGAAGTATTTAAGAGGATGCCTTTGTTACTAGTACTAATTTAGACTTTAGAAAGACCTATGATATTCAAACTTTACATTTCAAATGAATAGATCAAGTCAGCTCTAAAGAGGGAGGGAAGGAATTTTCAAATGTTTCTAGGACTGTTGAACCTTTGACATACTGTCAAAGGCCTCTGTAAGCGTATTTCTCTACACCATCCATAAATCCATGAGTCTGCCCACCTCTTCATAAGCTTTTATACTCAGTGTACTGGTTTGGGTATTATAACAGAAAGAGTGTTGTCTCAGAGGCTGACTGAATACGTGCACAGTCTTGAATAGTCTCTTAAAACTATGTTATTACTGCACGTACCTCTGATTTTAACTGAAATAGAGTTGATAATCAAATAGAAGCCTCTGCTTTTACCTTCAAATACCTCACCTATAGATCATTCCAATGAGGCTGCATCAAAGACATACTAAAATTACAAAGACTCCTTGTTATTTTTAATAGAGAAATGATTCTGCTGAGTATTATGAAAGAGGTAGAAAAATAAAGTAGTAAAGTAGGAAGTTAATTTAAAGTTTTCCTTTTGGTCATATATCAGTTAGTATTGATACAACAGATTTTTAAGATATTGACTAAACGATTCCTTGACCTCCTAATTTCATACTTTTTAACAAGTGTTTTGAAAATAATCTTAGTACTTTTTGAAGTCATATACACCAAATTTTTAAATATCTACATTTGTATATATCTACGTATTTTCAGATTTAAAACAATTTCCTCAAATTAGTACATTTTTACAATATTTCTTTCTATTCCTTACAAACAATGATCTAGCCCAATTTTGATACTAAATGATTTATAATGTATTTTCCAAATTACAAGATCTCTTTGTAAGTGTTGCGATTATATTTTAACACCTCTCTTAGTCAATTTCATATTGAAAGTTAGACCCGAAAAAATACATTATTAGAGTAAGTTGAAAGAAATTGAAACCAAAATGTTCAATGAAAGACAATCAAGTTTCTATTCAGTTAGAAGTTAATTCACATGAGAAAATGGCCATCAATAAAAACCACGTTTATGTGGTCATTTGTTCAAGACATGCAATAATAAAATACTGCACAAATTTCAGAATAAGAAATATAACAACTCCCAAGAGACAGGTAGATACTGTAGAACTGGTAGCATTTGAGATCTCTCAGAAAGTGGCACTCAGAGAATATGAACTAATAGAACAAAATTATTCTTTTGATCTCCTGAAAACATAATATGACAAAATATTGCAACTGACAAAGTACTGTGGAGACAGCCAATTTTTAAAATGTATGTACTCATCAGAAAAAGAAATGTGATTTAGTACATTTTCTTCTAATAATAAAGTTTAGAATATAAAAGATTATAAATTCTATTTAAGAAACGATAGCTGTACAGTATTTAATTTGTAAGCATGGCATTTATGAACAGAATTTCTTCACCTTTTTAAAAAGAGTTCCTTTGTGTTTAAGCACATTTTGTCATTAAGAGGATAGAAAATGGATTAAATTAAAAGAAACAGCTCATGTTGTAAAGTCCAAATGTTTGATACCACTGTAGTAACATGTGTAGGCTAGTATTCTCATATATTACCATTAAGCTATAGTACAAACCCACTGAGAGTGGTTCTATGTGTCCATCAGAAAAATAAGTACATACTCCATTTCACCCAGTTATATTTCTATGAATATTTTTATAGGTAAACTTATAAATATAGAAACACATATATAAGTATATGTAATAAATACCCCCACATACACATATGATAGAGATATGTACATAAATATATATACATGCATACACATATACTGCAACATTTTTTTTAATTGAAAACAATTATTGAAAATCTTGAAAGTCCATCAAAATGAGACCAGTTAAATTTATTATGACATATTCATGTAGTGGAACACTGTGCCATAAAAAAAAAAAAAAAGCAAGTATATTATATATCAAAGTGTATGTGTGTGTGTATATATATATATATACGTATACACTATTAAAAGAAAAAGTATAGGGCAGTGTATGTGTTTTGCTAACTTATGTGTAAAAAGGGGTTATATATTTACATAAGTTTTAATGTGAAAAACTTTTTTATCCTAAGTAAATTAAAAAAACTTAAAACAAGGAGTATCTAAGCAAGAACATAGAAGTGATTAGGAAGCAGTTGACCAAACTGGAAAAATAATTTCTCCATATATACTTTTAAATTAGTATTTTTGAAGCATGTGCTAAGATTATTTATTAAACTTAAGAACAAATAGATTAATAGGAAAGAAAATCAGTACTCATTCCTTACTTCTGTATGTCCTATAGTCTATCTTTCCACCCTCCTTCCTCATTATTTCACTTAGAAGAGAAACAGAGGTCTCATAGCTGGCATAGAGACAGCAAATTTGGGTTGTGGAGGAAGCACCCATATAGCTGTAGCTTCAGTGAATGCAAGTCCATTAAAAATGGGCCAAAGACCTTAACAGATACTTCACCAAAGAAGACATGTGGATGGAAAATAAGTATATAAAAAGATGTTCTACATCATAGGTCATCAGAAAAATTCAAATTAAAATAACGAGATACCACTACCCACCTATTAGATGAACAAAACCTAGAACATTGACAACTCTAAATGTTGACAACAATGTGGAGCAGCAGGAAATCTCACTGCTAATAGGAATGCAAAATGGCCAAGCCACTTTGGAAGACAGTTTGGTGGTTTCTTACAAAACTAAATACACTCTCACCATACAATCCAGCAACCATGCACCCTGGTATTTATTTATCTAAAGGAGATGAAAATTTATGTCCACACAAAAACCTGCACACAGATGTTCATAGCAGCTTTATTCATAATTGCCAAAATGTGGAAGCAACTGAGATATCCTTCACTGGAGTAATGGTTAAGAAAACTGTATAGCCAGTCAATGGATATTACTCAGTGCTAAAAAGAAATGAGCTCTTTAAGCCATGAAAAGAGGAAACTTAAATGCATGTTACTAAGTGAAATAAGCTAATCTGAAAAGGCTACACATTGTTTGATACCTCCTATATGATATTTTGGAAAAGGCAGAAGTATGGAGAAAATAAAGAGATCAGTGGTTGCCAGGGATGTGGAGAAGGAAGGATGAATAGGCAGAACACAGTTTATTTAGGGCAGTGAAACTCTTCTGTATAATATTATAGTAGTAGATACATGTCATAAATCTATGCACACCCATAGGCTATACAACACCAGGAGTGGACAGAATGTAAACTATGAGCTTCGGATGATAATGATATGTCAGTGCCGGTACATCAGTTATAACAAATGAACAAATGATGGTGCGGGATGTTGACAATGGAGGAAGCTATGCATTTATATGGGAGAGGTATGGAAGAAATCTCTGTAAGACTTCTGCTCAGGATTGCTGTGAACCTAAAACCGCTCAAAAAGTAATAATAAAGTCTATTAAAAAAAACAGTAACAACAACAAAGAAAACTTAGCAAGAAATAAAAGAAAAACACATCTGTAATCCCTATTCTTCACGTTCTCTTGTATATGAAAGAAAAGGCAAATGCAAAAATCTCATTTTTTACCTTTAGGCAAAATTCTAACAATGGAAGTGATCAAGTGAAGAGACACATACTTATTAAATGAGGAACATAATTTTCAGCATTAGAGTGTTAAGAATCCTAAAGCTCAATGAAGTTTGCCAAAATAGTTGCTCAACTAGAAAAACTCATATGTGTTTACAGAAATCTTGCACTCATTTCAGTGATATTCTAAGTGTATTAACAGAGAAAAATGGTATATTTAGTGCATTCATGCATCTGTGAGCTTTTGAATTCATGTCTCCTCCTTTATATCTTACCAACACTTACACAGTGGTGAACATGGCTGGTAGTGGAAGGGGAGGAAAATATAGACTCCTATGAAAGAGGTTAGTGTACTTCAAACTCAATTGGAGTTCAAAAAGCTGAGTTCTAGTCCAGCTGTGCTTTATGCTGGCTGTGTGATTTTGGACAAGCCATTTCACAATTACGATCTGGGGAGAAAGAGTTGAGGAACAGGTCACAGCCTTCACTGCTTTGATCTATATACACAGATCAGGCTCAAGGTAAGGGAACAGTCATTATCTCCATTTTTTTATCCTGCCCCCACCCCCCCGCCGCCACACACACACCACCCAATAGAGATTGTGGAGAAGTCTCACAATGACCAAAAAAGTGTCTTTTAGGAGCTCTCTAGAAGCAAATAGAATTACTATGGTTTAGCCCTAAAACTGCTTGACTGAGGCTAATTTCCAGAGGTAGTGTGAAGCACAACTTGAATGTTTTCTTATGTACAAACAATTCACCCAAGAATGCCTAATGATCACCTGATAATATGGGGGCCAAGGCCTTGTGCACAGGTAAGGGCTGTAATGCAGCTTCATTATGTAGTTATTTTATCTCCAGGTTAGACAGCCTAGTGATAGTTATACATGCATTTTCCTAATCTTTAATTAAAACCCTAAAAAATTAGTTGTATTTCCATTTTACACCACTATGCAATTTTTCTTCAAGGTCACACAGGTAGGAAGACGTAGATTAATTATTTGATCCTGTTGAACAGATATGCCATACTTTCAAAATTCAAGGACAGAATCCTTCAGCATTGAAACTGATTTTTCTGCATCAATTCAGAAATGATGATTTTCTCAGACACTGTGCTTTCTAATATCCATGAAAAAGCCCCATAAACTCATTGTACAGTCATGATACAGCAAGTGTAATTGCCACTTTAATTATTCACAGTGATTAATTTACAAGGGAAAGAATCAGCATCCCACACTTGCCAAATTCAAGTTATTTATTCTGAATGCTTTCATTATTTACCATTTGTTGTGGATTTATCTATTGTTGCACAGCAGTTGTATTTTACAAATTGACTCTTGAGAGAAAAAGAAAATTAACTCCTGAAAGTTAAAATAGAAATTTACAAACTTTTTGTAGAATAATTACTCTGAATTAATTTTCTTTATGGATAGTATATGTGGGCCATCCTCTGCCCTGCTGAACTTTGCATCTTTTTTTTTCCTGAGAGATTTGTCACAGAGAAATATAAAAAAGATAAAAAAGATATTTGCTAAAGTTTTACTCAGCATTAAATAAGTATGATCACCCATTTTGGGTACCAAAGTAATCAGTACGTAACATTTTAGAGGAAGAGGTATCTTGAAGACACAATAAAATAGCTACACATATCCAGAGATCATTTAATGTTCCCAATCAGCAAGAATTAAGCCACCTGACATTGGAGCTAAAATTCACTTAACAGTGAAGCTTTAAGCTAAGGAAGAGAGAAAGCAATTGTCTGCAGGGTCTGCAGACTTGAGAAGAATGGCAGTAAGGGATATAAAGGCTACATCATCTCCTGAGAGTTTTCCACTGCCAGAGTTAATTCTTAGATGTCTGTGTCTCCACAGAAGCAGCTTAAAAGGATTTGAACAAGATAATTCCATACAGTATCCCTTCTGTCTTGCTGTGTGGCACAATTTCTAGAAGGGAAAGAAAAGACACTGTTGGGAGTTGATAGCACTGAGCTATTCAGTGTATTACTTTTAAGTAGGATTGTACTGTGTCTGTCAGTTATACAAAAATAGTAAGAATTACCTAAAAATTATTTTGCATTCTCAGCTGTATTCATTTCCGAGATGAAATAGCAGAGTATAAACAGGATCCATTACCATGAACAGGTAAAAGAGGAAGCTTCAGAGCTAAGATTCAAACTAGCATGATATAAAGTTAGGTTATTCCAATGCAAAGACTAAGCCCTAAGCACGATCAATACTATCTCTGCCTTATCTGTGTCTCTGTTTTCACTGTCCCCAGAAGAATTCAGTTAGTTAGTTACAAATACCTAGTTACTGGAATACTTAGTTACTTATAAAATGTGTCCTTTCTTTCAATAACCACTTACATTTGGGAAATCAATTCTTTCTGTTTGAAAGCAATTCCTGTTTCTGCATTAAAAAGGTAATTTAAGGCAAGCTCACCTCACTACTCTGGCTGTTTCACAAGTATTATTCAGAGAAACAACCTCCTTATAATTTTCTGAGTGAATCAAAGCAACAAGAAAGATTAAAAATAATCACCACATATATATACTTGCTATGCTGAGCCTCTAAGAGGCTCACAGCATTAGTTTTCTGTCAACAAAATTTATCCTCAGGCATTATATTTCACTTTTTACAGACATATTAGTAAAGAATCCTAAGATGTCTGTGTTGGTGCCAGACAAACAATCTTCTATCCTATCTTTAAGATATGTATCTGACAATAAATCCTTTTTAAAAAATGAGCATATGACCTACTAAACTGTATCACTGCTGACTTTTAGTAGAAATGAATGAAAACTCTGTAGTGGGTAAGCCTAATTATAATCATTAATATATAATGTAAACATAACAATGATTTATACATCTTTCCAGGAAGTCTGTGTTCAAAGAAATAAGAATTTATTAGTGACTAACTCCTTCCAATTTTTTACAGGTGCCAAGTGCTATGTTTGCTTATCTGTTTTTCTATTCCAACATTTCAGCTGTAATATAGTCTTCATATTTCAGAGAAGGAATCCTGTAGACTGACTACTGCCTTATAAAGTATCATTTTATGCTGAAGTATTTTTTTATTTATTTGATTATATAAAAATAAGCCTAAACAATCTTCTAATGATTCCATTTCCATTTTGGGATTTATTTAAGAATTTTACATTTCAGTATCAGGATTTAAAACTAGAGAAGATAAAAGCAAGTTCTAGGATTGCCCATTATTCTGAATTCCAGATTAAGAAGAGGATCTCATCCCTCAAATTTCCATTTTTCTAAGTATAGTAAACAAGGGTCACCAATTACATATGATAAGTAAACGTAGTTAAATGCTGATTTATAATTTAGATCAAGACATGGGATGGGAGGACAAGGTGAAATATAAACAATATCCCTATCAAAGTGAGCTACAGTAAATGCCATGTATAATTTTGGAGTTGTAAATTGGCCCAGAATTTTTAGTTATATACATTCTCAATAATTACACTGAAAGAAATGGAAATAACTTACGGTCAGGACTTTGGCTTAACATCTCAATGGGAAGATTGAATTCTGCATTCATGAGAGCACTGCTATTTAATAAATAGGTTAATAGAGGTAATCAGGGCACTTTGAGGTCATTCTATGAGGAGTTTGTCTTAGTATTATTTATAAAGAGTTATCTGTATTCTCATATCAATAGTATATCTCAAGTCTCAAAAGAAGGTCCAACATTCCACAGCTGGTAAAATCTACACTGCTAAACTTCTAAAGATGAGAAGATGATCGTGGACCCCCAGAGAGACAAATACAATACACAAATAAAAATAAAACCCTAAAAAGGAATTTAATAGTCACCCATTATAATTTGTAAACCAGGTCTCATGCAATATTTTCTACCCTTATTTTTTCCCTCAGTAAAAACTTCTTCACCACAAAAAAAGAAAATAAGAAAATATCCAGGTAGTCCTTATTATTGGAATCTTAACCACTATTATATCTAGCTTCAATTCAGATGAATAAACAATTATAACTATTGTAAGTAAACCTGATAACACATTTTCAAATAAGCATAAATTTCATTTAAATGTAAGTTGATTTTTATTCAAGGTAACAGTGTAATTACATATATGAGCCTTCTATCCTGTCTATAACCCTACTGAAATGAAACTGTGAATGCATGAAAAGAAGAATAAATAACAGTAAAAAGGAAAAAATAGTGTTCAGGGTCAGCACCAGAATAGAAAATTCAACAAACATGTGAAAGTTGAAAAGTACAAGGAGCAAGTTGGTGGGTCAAGAGTGTGAAAAAATCTAAACTCAGATATTAACAGGAGGGGCCAGTGAAGGTGGGTCTCAGGCTCCTCCTGAGAGGTTTGCTGCTGGGTTAAAGCTGACACTTGGTACAGAGTGAAAGTAAATCTGGGGTTTAACTGAGAGTCTGATACGGTTGTGAACATAAGAAGTGTATGCCAGTGTCCTTCACATGCCATGTCAGCACAAAACAGACAAAGAGTTTGTACTTTTTTCCGAATCTTCATTTGTGGGTTTTATGCTTTCTAAGATAAGTAAAAAGAGGCTAGATAAGTAAATTAGAAACACGTTGATGCATTGTGAAATTTACTAACAATGACCATAAGATCTAAAAAGTTTCAAAATAAAGAGTCAGTAAACTACTTCCCATGAGCCAAATCTAGTCCCTCTGTTGAATTTTTCTATGGCCTCGTAGTAAAGGATAATTTTTAAAAAAAGGAAAAAAATGAAAATATTTTAGACACTTAGAAATTTTATGAAAGTCATATTTATTCCCACTAGTAGTGTCCCTGGAACACAGCCACACCCCATCATTTGCATATCACCTAGTCATGTAGCACCACAAAAGCACTGATGTCAACTATGACTTGTAAAGTCTAAAATATTTACTTTTCAGAAAACGGTTGCTAATGCCTGTTCTACAACAAACAAGACATAAGGGAAAGAAAAAAAAAATTGGAAGTGGTATTAGATGCTCGAGAATTGCCAAAGTTTTGAGAAATGAAATGATTCTTCAACTAGAATTCTATAGCTAGAAAAGTAACACTAAAATATAAGACAGAAAAAAATTTCAAATATATCAAACATATATTTGAAACATATATATTTCAAATATATCGAACAGAAAATTTCTCTTCTGTGGTCCATTTTTTAAGGCATTCATTGAGGATATATTCTAGAGAACTGAAGGTGGTTAAGCAAAAAAATGAAAAGATATCAGATTCTTGAAATAGTAATTTCAACCCAGAACATAGAAAGAGAACATTCAGGATGAGAATTGTGTATGACTTTTCAATGCATCTTAGTTTGAACAGGATATAAATTTTTAACAAGAAAAAATTTCAATAAGAAACTCAATAAAAAATTAAAATCCACAAACTAATTTAGTCCAAATATAAAGAAAACTAACATGTGGAACAAATTATGAGCAAAGAATGAAAGAATTCTTTAGACTTGGCAATAGAAATTTCTCTTCTTCAGTGTTTTGGTTTCAAAACATTGAAAGCATAAAAACAGCAAATGTAATCATAGAACAGTATACAGTAAAGAAATAAAGGGTAATCATAATAATAGAATAATATGAATGTTTTACTAGAGTTCAACATATATAGCCAGCCTGTGAACAAAGCAAGAGTATCTTGTTTTTATTTTCAGTGTAGAATGAAAACTGTTAATAATCTTGGAAGTGTGAAAATAAAAGTATTGCTGACTGTGGGAGATTGAAGTTGGAGAGGGACAGGTGGCTGAAACTCTTATTCTACACAGAGTTGAATTGAAAATACTAGGTTATATAAAAGATACAGTCAAAGTACTAGTTAAAAAATTGGAAAATAGAGATATAAGTAATTTAAAATGGTGATTGCAAACTCTAATGTTCATACCATGAATGATTGAAAGCAACAGATGTAAGGAAATATGTACTGGGCTATTAATATTCCAACTGGGAATGGACTATATATACATACATATATATATAATCAATATACATATAAAGATATTGTACATAGTATGTGTATGTATGTGTGTGTGTATATATATGTATGTGTGTATATATATATATATATATGTATGTATATGTGTTCAGTACATCACATGGGCCATACAGAATGCATAGACAAGATGAGTCTAACTCTTGGATTTCATTTTACAGACATATTTATAGTTACAAAATAAACAAAAGAAGAGGTAAAAACAGTATAAGAATATAATATTTGGAGAAGAGGAGGGGAAGTAGTAATTAATTCAAATAAATCCTTATTTTTCCTGGTAGGGACTCAAGTCTCTATCATTGACGAAGTAAACTAATGTTTTTGGAATGTTGGAGGCAAACCCTAGAAAAACTTAAATCAGAAATTATGAAGTTTACCTCTGTAACTGGACAGAGGTGGGGTTGGAGAATGCTTTTTCTCATTAGCTCTTTTATATAACATTTAAACAAAACAATAGTCATGCACTACATTCATTTAATAAAGTTGGATTTTCTAAAAAGAGATTTGCTGATAAGTAGCAAGATAATTTTTTTAACATAGGGGAATTTTTTATCCTCTATAAAGGAGTATTATACATCTGTGAGTTTGTAAATGAAAGTACAGCATAATCAAACTCCTGTATTATTGAGAACACAGACTTATGATTGTAGGCATGGCAACAAATTTGAGATGGGCAGGAAGTTCAGCTGGATGTGGTAGAGCCAGAAACTACTCAAAGTACATTTGTTTCTGAGACGCAAAGTAAATTTTCTCTCTGGAAAGATACCATGTTAGGATACTGATGGCAGGGATTTATATTTTTAAACAGCAACAGGTTATGTTAACTGTAACAAAAGTGAAAACACCACAGTGGAGAGAAGATTTTCTGTATTTCTCTCCAAAAGACAATGATAACAGTGATGAACTTAGACAAAGAATGCAACAAAGGGATACTAGCAGTTACCAATGGTGTTGAGAAAGGCATTAGGGAGGCAGGAAGGCATTCTCATACTAGTGATTTGGAGGCCAAATGTTTGCTCATTCAGAATGAGAGGTCATGTTCATAAGAATGAGATTTTTGAACCTCTAGCACAGTAGGAAATGGCACTTACATAAATCATCAATTATAGATTAGCAAATCAAAAAACAATGGGATCACCAATGAGCCCAAATATCACAAGTGGCACTTCCAGAGCAAACAATGTGTCTGATTTTCCTGACAAACTATTTCCATTTATGCAAGCCTCTTCACAATAAAAGCCTATGAAAAGAATTTAAATTTGTTTCCTTTAAAAAAAATTCTCTGGAACTACCTTCATAGATTACTACAGTGCATTTTCTTGGGGGAAAGTACAAAAAAAAAAAAAAAGGAAGAGTCAACCAGTAGTGAAAAGAGATCAAGTGATCAACTAGGAACTAAACTAGGCTTGGATCTTAAAATGGAGGTTGTATGAAATCTGGCCACCTCCAGCTTTCGTATTGCCCACAAGCTAATAATATTTGTATTTAATAAGATTAGTAAGCACTTAGTAAATATTTATTTAACTCACAAGCCTATATATGAGGTGGTAAATTATATGAGGACTGACTGACCTATTAGGGGTTTTTATCTACTTCTATTACTGCTCACACTTCTCGTAAGATGAGCGAGTTAGCCTAAGGATTTTCATCTCCTTTAGAAGAATGCTATTGATACATCCTCTGGTTCATAGGATCCTACTTCAGTCATGTCCAATCTATTAATAAACTCAGAGATATTCTTTATTTCTATTACAGGTTTTCTTTTTTTTAAATCTCTAGCTTTTCTTTTAGGCTATTTCTTAGAATTTTCATCTCTTTGCTTGCATTGCCCCTCTGTTTTTGCATGCTGCCTACTTTATCCATTAGAGCCCTTGGCATATTAATCATAGTTCTAAAAAAATCCTCAAGTCTGATAATTTCAACATCCCTGTCATGTCTGTTTCTGATACTTGTTCTGTCTTTTCAAATTGTGTCTTTCACCTTTAAATATGACTTGCATTTTTTTTTTGTCTTAATAGCCGGACATGGTGTAAAAGGAACTGCTGTACATAGGCCTTATGCAATGTGGTGGCAAGGTATGGTAGGAGGGGAAGCATTCTATAATCCTATGGTTAGGTCTCAGTCTTTTAATGAGCTTATGTCTCTGCACTGTGAACTTCAGAAGTTTTTTTCTCCCCCACTTTCAGGGGTCAGGATGGCTAGAGCTGGCTGGAGTTGGGTATTTCTCTTCCCAGGTCAGTTAGGTTCTCATAATACTCCAGCAGTTTAGGCTCAGGTTAATGGGTTTCTCTGAAGAGTGGGTCTTTTAAAACAGTGTGCTGGTGTTTTTCAAAAAAGTTTCTTTTCCCCTCTCCCTGCTGGAAGCAGGAGGAGATTTTTCTCTTGATATCCTCTGTGAGCTCCTGGAGGTAAATCTCACAGTATCAGTGGGGTTTCCCTTTGATGGGATTTCCCTGGAGGGTTTTTAACTCTCAGAATTATTCATACTGGGTCTCCAGCAATTTGTCAATTACAGTTCAGGTTTTCCTACCCTGGCGCTGGTTCCTACCCTGGAGGTTTCTGATCCTGATTCTGCTCCTGTAAGCCATGGCACCCTGTATTCACCTGTCATTATTATCTTGGGGGCAGTGGTTTGTTTCTCATTTTCCCCCCTCTTTTTGACCCAAGAAGAGTTATTGATTTTTCCATCTGTTCAACTTGTACTTGTTTTTAAGGAGATACTGAGGTTTCCAAGCTCCTTACATGTGGAACCATAATGTACTGATACATAAATCCAATCGTAGGCTAGTAACTGATGTTTTCACAGCCACTACCATGGTTTTGTGGCTGAGGTTTCTCCAGCATACCACAGAGTTGGAAAGAGATGCATGGGATAAGGCAAATTAAAATACCACAAAACCAAGTATTCTCATCATGATTCAGCTGGCTTTTTGTTCTTTGGTTTGGTTTTGGATTTCGGAATAAATGCTCCTCATATTATTATAAGCCTTTGGTTAGTTTCAGGGTTCTGAAAAAACTGATTCTAATGGTTTTAGTCTTCTAAAATAATGCTTTTTCAGAAGACGTGATTTTTGGAAGCCCCTACTGTGTCATTTTGGAAGTGCTTTTCTTCATAGGTATTTAGAATATGAATACTCCTGTCTCTATTCCTCCTTCTGAGAGTGAATCAATGTCTATTTTTTAATGAATTTCTTAAGATTAGTATTCAGACATGGCCACAGATCTCACCTTTTTTAATAGCTGTTGTCCCTAAGATGAATTTTGTATTTCCCAAAGGTAAAAATTAACATTTTTCTTTAACAAGAAAATACTCCAATTAAAAGGTTTATTCTAAAATTAAAATAACAATTCTCCAACATTAGCTGTCTCAATGTTTTTACTCCCTAACAGAAGGTAGCAAATAATCTTTACATTGAACATTTATATACTGTATACCTACTATGTACAAACTGTTAAATTATAAAATAGAATTTATAAAATTTTATAAAATTATAAAACCACAATTCTGTTAATTTAGGGTTACATGATTTGTCTATAAAAATAGGAGCTAACATCTATAATTATAACATGTAAATGAGTGTTATGAAATTTAGACACAATAGCATTTAAAATAGGAACTGGGAAAAACTGAAATAATATGCAATAGGAAAATGAACTGAATATTGAATAAGAGGTATGATTCTTAGTTGTCTACCACTTTGATGCATGGTAGTGATAGTCTAAGACTTCCATGTTTGTTCTTCTAAAAGATATCCTTCAATTTTTTTTCATTTTCATATAAAACATCAATTCCTGCATGCATTTGTGTGCACAAACATATGAACACATATACATACATTTTTGGATTTTGAACAGATTGCTTGAATCTACTACAGATCAATTGGATTTATCTGGATCAATAAGATGTACATATGGGAAAAATGAAACATGACCCCCATGGTCCACCATACACAAAAACGAACCTCAGATAATTGATCTAAGTGTGAAAGAAAAACTATAAAGCATTTAGAAATTTAAATAGAATATTTTTGACTATCATGTTAACAAAGATTTGTTCAACAAGACACAAAAATCTTTAACTCAAAAGTTTTTTTTTTTAATCTAATACATTTGACATTACAATTAACACACTAATAAAACTGAAAAGTCATAGAATGGAATAAATTTTTATAACAGATATGTCTGGCCAGGGACTCATATGCAGAATACATAATAAATCCTAAAAACCAAGAAATAAAGACTTTTAATGGTTAAAATTTGGAAGAGGTATTGTGCAAAAGAAGGGATCCAAATGACCATAAAATGTGTAGAAATGTGTCTTTACCCATGAGAAAAATTAAAAATAAAACCATAGCAGAATGGTTAATATTTGAAAGAGTGATGAAACAAGAAAAGCCACTCTGAGGAATATATCAAAATTTCCTGGCTTATGAGATTGGTGGTAGTGTGCACATATATACTCTCAACCTAAGAGCATAAACATATGAGTTTTCATCTCTGTCTATAATAAAGTACTATAGTACCACCTTTAATTTACAAAGTTACATATTTACTAGTTTTTGGTTTCTTTTAAAGTATATTTTCTTCTCCTCATCTGATAGTGGACCCATTACAGGAAATCATCGTAATTCAGTTTTTACATGGAAGCATGCCTTAGAGATTAAATATCTGCCATAATTCCCATTGTTTGAATAGCTATTGAACAGAAGAATATGTACTCAGCTAGTGACAATGTACTTTGGGCTAAATCCTGATTATTCTAAATATACTATCTAACTGAAAGTAGTATGGAATAAAAAAATAGCTAGTAAAGGGGATCATAGTTAACATTAAATGTTTATTATATTCTTGGCACTGTGCTAAAAAATTTCCTTCTAATTCTCATGACAATATTACAATCATACCTCCTCATTTTAAGACAAGGAGTCTAATGAAATAAGAGGTAGTAGAGTACTTTGGTTAAGAGCATGGACTCTGGGCCAAACTTCCTGGGTTCAAAACACAGTTCTGATACTTTCTTATTGTGTGATCTTGGGTAAATCAATTAATGAATGAAATACTTTTATCCTATTAAAAATATAAACAAAACATGAAAAACGAGCATTTGGTAATCTGAGTGGTACCCCAGACTCTATGTAATTATTCATTTGGCTGTATGTTTGATCTTAAATAAGCATTTTTCCTTGTATTTGGTTCCATGGAAAGTTAAAATAGTATAGAATTCTAGTGTTGTTTGCATTTTAAGTATAATTGCCAATAGGCAGAAATCCAAGGACCAAAATTAATAAATTATTAATTCTGAAGCCAGAAGTAAAGGCTCCTTAAGGATTATCAAGATGAGGGAGAGCAGTCCATGTTATTATCGATGTTAACATTTTAATAGATTGTGTGCCTTTTAAAAGAGACATTATTTACATATAGTCACAGTACAGTAACAGAACCAAAACTAAGGTAAGGTCTGGGAAGCATTATGATCATCACTTTCAGTTAATTGGGTTAAAGAATATTTTTAATTTTAGGAAACTCTCACATCCTATCCAACTCTTGGTAAATTTTATCTTCACTTCTTTCCTCTAACATCAACACTATGAGGTGGGAAATTACATTTATTCCAATTTTACAAGTGAGAACACTGAAAGTAAAGAGCTTACCTAATTTAAATAAATTTTCTCAGATCTGGAGCTAAAAATCCTTTCCTCTCTCATAGAATCACTATGATATCCAGTGTGCTGGATTGTGTTGTACAATTAGAGGGAATTAAGATGTTGCTAGGGATACTTGGATAATGACAAAGTGTACTTTTAAACTATTGGAAACAGAATATGTTTACATCTTTAAAATTACCATATTATACCTTGGTTGATTCCTTGCTAAATAATAACTCAAACAGTAAGACAACAAAGTACATGAACATTGTAAGATTCTGAGATGACATTACTAACGTTAGCATCTAGCTCATTTTACCAAAGAACTTTGTTTTAGAGAGTCATACAAGTGGTAGGGAAGGATAAATAATTGCAACAGAAGACAAGCTGAAGGATTTTTGAAATTATTTTTCTTTTGAAAAGATAGTTTGGACTTACTTGGGGAAAGCATTCACAGAATGAAGCTCATATACTGGGCAGAATCATAAGAATATAAAGACATGGATAACATTTATTGAGAATGATTATTAATAAAATAGAAAGCATTTGAAAATCTGAATGCTTTACAAATAATAGAAAGTGGAATACAATAAATAAATACATTTAAAGTTAAAATTCATGCACAAAAGTGATTTAACATTTTCAAGAATAGAAATTATCATTTCTAGGGATTAAAGCCTAGAGAGTAGATTTTCATTTGGTGAAAAAAACCTTGTAACTGAAACTATTCAAGGACATCTTAAAGAAGAATAAGCAGAGAGTTTTACAAAAGATAACTCTGTACAATGAATTATGGGGGAACAGCATATTTTTTTGCATGTGATAAATCATGAAGTTTTATTCCTATAAATTGTGGTAACAGACCATGAATTGATCCATAGAGGCATGATTTGGACACATTGGTAAGGGATGATTTAAAATAGGCAGGGGTAGCCACCCCTTAGGTGTAATTTGTAGATCAAATATAATAACCTTAGTAAATGACCTCAAAAGATGTTTCATAACTAATTGAGGATTAAAAGTCATATCCTAAATCATTATTAGGAGCTCATACCCCAGTGTACTAATAGTTTAGTAACTGAACAGCTTTTCCAACCTGGAAGCCTACTGAAATTAAGATTGTTTTAAGGATAAAAAGGCAGCTTATATGAAACCAACTCAGTGTGACATGTTGTGCTGAGAGTGGAAAGAGGAGCATTAGAGTGAGTGAAGAAGATAGGGAATTGAGCATATATTATGTATCTTAACAACCATAGAAAGTAGATACCTTTTTAGATAAGAAAGAATACAAGAACAAATGTCAGTTCATAATTTTGTCTAAGTCCATCTCAATAAATCAACAAAAGTAACATTGTTGCTGCAACCAAGAGACCTTTTACTCAACATAAAGTACAGATATATTAAGCAATGTGGACAGACTACTAAAAATGAGGACCATAGAACTTATAATGTATCTTATTTATCCCCAGATACTAACTAGATGTAGGCATAAATGTGATCCTTAAGATTCATTCAATTTCCTGCAGCAGTTACACTGTAAGCTATCCTAAATCTGTAGAATTTTAAATAATTTTTAATCCTTTATTATTATTATGCTTGTCTGGGGCTGAATGTAGGTAAGAAAATTAACATGTTTTCAACGATATACTTTAAATGATGTAAACAGAGTTTAAATTTCTTCTATGCAAAGTATTGTATTTGACAAAGATTTGTAACATTTACTGCATTGTACAGATGTTTAAATGCTAAAGTTGAGATTGAGGTCAAAGCTCTAAATATAGTATTGCATTCATTCGAATATCAGCAAATAATATGTATCCTTAATGCTACTGCAAGTATTTAGCAGCAGATATGTATGCTTTTAGTTTGAAGGATGTAGGGGAAAACCAAAACTCAAAACTCTTTTCTCCTTATCCCTTCCCCTGACTATTCCAGCTATACCCTTTGGCCAAATCTGGAAATAAAATGAAGAAACTAGGGAAGACAGAGTATTCAGGGAACATGGATTTAATTCATCTCCAATTTGCTTTATATAACTTGTGTAAGTTAGAAAACTTCATGTGGATCTTCAAGGATTCTCCTTAGTATCTTCATTTTTCTCAGATCCATGTACAAAGATCTGCCTGAATTTCCCTCCATGTGTCTTTCAGATTGCCGAATCCTTGGTTGACTGAATTTTGAGTGTTCACCTGCTTAAGAAACGTTCCATTTTGCCTTGAGTCAGAAAACTTGTGCTTCTTGGTTATTAGGTGTTTTCTATTCACTCTTTCTCAACTTTAAATCAGATATGTTTAGAGATCCTCTTACATTTCTAACCTTAAAAGTCAATTCTAACCCTAAACTTTCTAACTTTACCTCTTTTTCACACCTACTCCCAGGCTTGTACTTTCTTGTTTCCAGTGCTTAGTCTGACAATAGGGAACAATACAGGGACCATGAAGCTCACCCAAAGGGACGGATGGAGAAAGAAAAAGCAATGGAACTTCTAGTGGTAGGACACGTTGGTGACATCAGGAGGGTATCAGGTATTGTTGCGTAGACAGAGTTGTATACTTGAATCTTGTCATAAATAAAAACAACAAGCCGACCTGTAAGTTTCTCTATTGGTAAACAGGGAAAATTATATACATATATACTTTGAAGGGCTAGAATGAAATAGGGAAAAGCTATAAACATACTTATGTGCACACACACTCCCAAGCACCACAAGGCAAGCACACTGTTTCCAGAGCTAATTAGTGGATTTAGAGAGGCAAAAGGACAAACTCTGATTAAGGCAAGGGGTGTTAACTGCTTTCCCTGTGTGAGCTTTCTAATGGAGGACCTATTGAAGGCTAGAAGCCTTGCCACCTACTGGATTAGAGAGTCTGGAAATTGTCTGATTTTATGAAGAAACTGAATAAATGTGCAGTTTATATCTTGATGTACATCAGGCAGAAAAAGCATGACAGATAATAAGACTGTAATTAAGCAACAGATCTATTATGTATAAGTTTTTATATTCCACAATTTTTTTTCTTTTTTATTTGCTGTTCTTATTTTTTTCTATGTATATTATTTTTAAAAGCATTGTTTTGTTTTAAATAAAATTTTAGTGCTATAAAGCAAGGTGGTATTAACATCAGTATCATAATCTTTGGGGGCAGATTTGGGAAAGGGAACTATCATTTATTAAGCTCTGTACTATACAGTTTATATGATTAATCTTGTGTAAGCTTCATAACTATCTTATCTATAATCAGATAAGTACTTTGCTCACAATTATATCAGAGATTAAAAATGATTCTCTAACTTCAAAACCCATGTCCTTTTTCCTGCTTCCTGCAATAATTTTCCTATTTAAAAAAGAGATTGCAAATACATAAGTGGTTTGTATATAATGTTTACAGAATACATGGTGACAAATTATTAATACTCTGGTCTATCTCTGCCTCCTTGTCATTTAAGGCAATGTTACCTCCACTTCCTTTTTTATTTATTTATTTATTTTTATTTTTTTGACGAACATTATGTTTACTAGGCTCTCCCCTACCCCAAGTCCCCCCCACAAACCCCATTAAAGTCACTGTCCATCAGCATAGTAAGATGTTACAGAATCACTACTTGTCTGCTCTGTGTTGCAAAGCCCTCTCCTTTCCCCCACCTCCCACATTATACATGCTAATCATAATACCTCCTTTCTTCTTCCCCACCCTTATCCCTCCCTACCCTCCCATTCTCCCAGTCTCTTTCCCTTTGGTAACTGTTAGTCCATTCTTGGGTTCTGTGATTCTGCTGCTGTTTTGTTCCTTCAGTTTTTCTTTTGCTCTTATACTCCACAGATGAGTGAAATCATTTGGTATTTGTTTTTCTCCACTTGGCTTATTTCACTGAGCATAATACCCTCTAGCTCCATCCATGTTGTTGCAAATGGTAGAATTTGTTTTCTTCTTATGGCTGAATAATATTCCATTGTGTATATGTACCACATCTTCTTTATCCATTCATCTACTGATGGACACATAGGTTGCTTCCATATCTTGGCTATTGTAAATAGTGAGATAAACATGGGGGTGCATCTGTCTTTTTCAAACTGGAGTGCTGCATTCTTAGGGTAAATTCCTAGAAGTGGAATTCCTGGGTCAAATGGTATTTCTATTTTGAGCATTCTGAGGAACATCCATACTGCTTTCCACAACGGTTGAACTAGTTTACATTCCCACCAGCAGTGTAGGAGGGTTCCCCTTTCTCCACAACCTCGCCAACATTTGTTGTTGTTTGTCTTTTCAATGATGGCAATCCTTACTGGTGTGAGGTGATATCTCATTGTGGTTTAAATTTGCATTTCTCTGATGAATAGCGATGTGGAGCATCTTTTCATGTGCCTGTTGACCATCTGGATTTATTCTTTAGAAAACTGTCTATTCAGCTCCTCTGCCCATTTTTTAATTGGATTACTTGCTTTCTGTTTGTTAAGGAGTTCTTTATATATTTTGGATGTCCAGCCTTTATTGGATCTGTCATTTACAAAAATATTGTCCCATACTGTAGGGTAACTTTTTGTTCTATTGATGGTGACCTTTGCTGTACAGAAGCTTTTCAGCTTGATATAGTCCCACTTGTTCATTTTTGCTTTTGTTTTCCTTGCCCGGGGAGATATATTCATGAAGAAGTGACTAATGTTCACATCCAAGAGATTTTTGCCTATGTTTTTTTCTCAGAATTTTATGGTTTCATGACTTACATTTAGGTCTTTGATCCATTTTGAATTTACTTTTGTGTATGGGGTTAGACAGTGATCCAGTTTAATTCTCTTTCATGTAGCTGTCCAGTTCTGCCAGCACCATCTGTTGAAGAGACTGTCATTTCCCCATTGTATGTCCATGGCTCCTTTATCGAATAGTAATTGACCATATATGTTTGGGTTAATGTCTGGAGTCTCTAATCTGTTCCACTGGTCTGTGGCTCTGTTCTTCTGCCAGTACCAAATTGTCTTGATTACTATGGCTTTGTAGTAGAGCTTGAAGTTGGGGAGTGAGATCCCCCCCACTTTATTCTTCTTTCTCAGGATTGCTTTGGCTATTCGGGGTCCTTGGTGTTTCCATATGAATTTTTGAACTATTTGTTCCAGTTCATTGAAGAATGTTGTTGGTAATTTGATAGGGATTGCATCAAATCTATATATTGCTTTGGGTAGGATGGCTACTTCGACAATATTAATTCTTCCTAGCCAAGAGCATGGGATGAGTTTCCATTTGTTAGTGTCCTCTTTAACTTCTCTTAAGAGTGTCTTATAGTTTTCAGGGTATAGGTCTTTCACTTCTTTGGTTAGGTTTATTCCTAGGTATTTTATTCTTTTTGATGCAATTGTGAATGGAATTGTTTTCCTGATTTCTCTTTCTATTGGCTCGTTGTTAGTATATAGGAAAGCCACAGATTTCTGTGTGTTAATTTTGTATCCTGCCACCTTGCTGTATTCCAATATCAATTCTAGTAGTTTTGGAGTGGAGACTTTAGGGTTTTTTATGTACAATATCATGTCATCTGCAAATAGTGACAGTTTAACTTCTTTACCAATCTGGATTCCTTGTATTTCTTTGTTTCATCTAATTACCATGGCTAGGACCTCCAGTACTGTTAAATATCAGTGGGAAGAGTGGGCATCCCTGTCTTGTTCCCGATCTCAGAGGAAAAGCTTTCAGCTTCTAGCCGTTCAGTATGATGTTGGCTGTGGGTTTATCATATATGGCCTTTATTATGTTGAGGTACTTGCCCTCTATTCCCATTTTGCATGGTATTTCCCAACATCATAAATGGATGTTGAATTTTGTTGAATGCTTTTTCAGCATCTATGGAGATGATCATGTGGTTTTTCTCTTTCTTTTTGTTAATGTGGAGGATGATGTTGATGGATTTTCGAATGTTTTACCGTCCTTGCATCCCTGGGATGAATCCCACTTGGTCGTGGTGTATGATCCTTTTGATATATTTTTGAATTCAGTTTGCTAATATTTTGTTGAGTATTTCTGCATCTATGTTCATCAGGGATATTGGTCTGTAATTTTCTTTTTTGGTGTGGTCTTTGCCTGCTTTTGGTATTAGGGTGATGTTGGCTTCATAGAATGAGTGTGGGAGTATTCCCTCCTCTTCTATTTTTTGGAAAACTGTAAAGAGAATAGGTATTATGTCTTCTCTGTATGTCTGATAAAATTCTGAGGTAAATCCATCTGGCCCAGGGGTTTTTTTCTTGGGTAGTTTTTTGATTACCGCTTCAATTTCTTTACTGGTAATTGGTTTGTTTAGATTTTGTGTTTCTTCGTTGGTCAGTCTTGGAAGGTTATATTTTACTAGGAAGTTGTCCATTTCTTCTAGGTTTTCCAGCTTCTTAGCATATAGGTTTTCATAGTAGTCTCTAATAATTCTTTGTATTTCTGTTGGGTCCATCATGATGTGTCCTTTCTCATTTCTGATTCTGTTGATGTGTATTGATTCTCTTTTTCTCTTAATAAGTCTGGCTAGAGGCTTATCTATTTTGTTTATTTTCTCATAGAACCAGCTCTTGGTTTCATTGATTTTTTCTATTGTTTTATTCTTCTCAATTTTGTTTATTTCTTCTCTGATCTTTATTATATCCCTCATTCTGTTCACTTTAGGCCTCATTTGTTCTTCTTTTTCCAATTTTGATAACTGTGACGTTAGACTATTCATTTTGGTTTGTTCTTCCTTCTTTAAATATGCCTGGATTGCTATATACTTTCCTCTTAAGACTGCTTTTGCTGCGTCCCACAGAAGATGGGGCTTTGTGTTGTTGTCATTTATTTCCATATATTGCTGGATCTCCATTTTAATTTGGACATTGATCCATTGACTGTTTAGAAGTGTGTTGTTAAGCCTACATGTGTTTGTGAGCCTTTTTGCTTTCTTGGTATAATTTATTTCTAATTTTATACCTTTGTGGTCTGAAAAGTTGGTTGGTAGGATTTCAATCTTTTTGAATTTACTGAGGCTCTTTTTGTGGCCTAGTATGTGGTCTATTCTGGAGAATGTTCCATGTGCACTTGAGAAGAATGTGTATCCTGTTGCTTTTGGGTGTAGAGTTCTATAGATGTCTATTAGGTCCATCTGTTCTAGTGTGTTGTTCAGTGCCTCTGTGTCCTTACTTATTTTCTGTCTGTTGGATCTGTCCTTTGGAGTGAATGGTGTGTTGAAGTGTCCTAAAATGAATGCATTGCAGTCTATTTCCTCCTTTAGTTCTGTTAGTATTTGTTTCACATATGCTGGTGCTCCTGTGTTGGGTGCATATGTATTTATAATGGTTGTATCCTCTTGTTGGACTGAGCCCTTTATCATTATGTAATGTCCTTCTTTATCTCTTGTTTCTCTTTGTTTTGAAGTCTATTTTGTCTGATACTAGTACTGCAACTCCTGCTTTTTTCTCCCTATTGTTTGCATGAAGTATCTTTTTTCCATCCCTTGACTTTTAGTCTCTGCATGTCTTTGGGTTTGAGATGAGTCTCTTGTAAGCAACATATAGATGGGTCTTTTTTATCCATTCAGTGACTCTATGTCTTTTGATTGGTGCACTCAGTCCATTTACATTTAGGGTGATTATCGATAGGTATGTACTTATTGCCGTTTCAGGCTTTAGATTCGTGGTTACCAAAGCTTCCAGATTAATTTCCTTACTATCTAAGAGTCTAACTTAACTCTCTTAGTATGTTGTTATAAACACAATCTAAAGGTTCTTTACTATTTCTCCTCCTTTTTCTTCCTCCTTCGTTCTTTATGTATTAGGTATCAGATTCTATACTTTTTCTCTATCCCTTGATTGGCTTTGGGGATAGTCAATTTAATTTTGCATTTGCCTTGTAATCAGCTGCTCCACCGTCCCTACCATGATTTTACTACCTCTGGTGACAGCTATCCAACCCTCGGAACACTTCCATTAAAAGCAGTCCCTCCAAAATAGACTGCAGAGATGGTTTGTGTGAGGTAAACTCTCTCAGCTTTTGCTTATCTGGAAATTGTTTAATCCCTCCTTCAAATTTAAATGATAATCTTGTGGGATAAAGTAATCTTGGTTCCAGGCCCTTCTGCTTCATGGCATTAAATGCATCATGCCACTCCCTTCTGACCTGTAAGGTTTCTGCTGAGAAGTCTGATGTTAGTCTGATGGGCTTTCCTTTGTATGTGATGTTATTTCTGCCTCTGGCTCCTTTCACCAGTCTGTTCTTATCCTTGATCTTTCCCATTTTAATTACTATGTGTCTTGGTGTTGTCTTCCTTGGGTCCCTTGTGTTGGGGGATCTGTGGATCTCCATGGCCTGAGAGAGTATCTCCTTCCCCAGACTGGGGAAGTTTTCAGCAACTACCTCCTCAAAGACACTTTCTATCCCTTTTTCTCTCTCTTCTTCTTCTGGTATCCCTATAATGTGAATATTGTTCCGCTTGGATTGGTCACACAGTTCTCTCAATATTCTTTCATTTTTAGGGATCCTTTTTTCTCTCTGTGCCTCAGCTTCTTTGTATTCCTCTTCTCTAGTTCCTATTTCATTTATCGTCTCCCTCCACCATATCCAACCTGCTTTTAATCCCCTCCATCGTGTTCTTTAACAAGTGGATGTCTGACCTGAATTCATTCCTGAGTTCTTGGATGTCTTTCCATACCTCCATTAGGATGTTGATTTTTATTTTGAACTCCCGTTCAGTGAGAGTCACGGGGTCCATATCATTTAAATCTTTCTCTGGAGTTGTATTAACAATTCTACTCTGGACAAGGTTCCTTTGGTGTTTCATGTTTGTATATGGCGCCCTCTAGTGTCCAGAAGTTCTATTCTGGAGCTGCTCAGCCCCTGAAGCAATGTCACGGTTTGCAGGGGAGCGGTACTGGGGGTAGGAAAGAGCTGTTCCCCGCCTCCTGGCTCCTGTGCCTGTCTCCACTGCCTGAGCCAGTGGGCCAGGCACACAGGTATAAGTTTGTGTCCCACTGCAGCCAGATATGGATCCCTGCTTTCCACAAGCAGCCGGAATCCCAGTCTACCCAGGAACTCTGCCTGTATTAACTTTCTAACCCGGTAGTCATGAGAGTCTCATGAAAGCACCATGAAATGTAGGTTTGTGCTCCCAGAGCAGCTCTCCAGAGCTAGGTATTCAGCAGTCCCAAGCCTTCCACTCCCTCCCTGCTCCATTTCTCTTCCTCCCACCAGTGAGCTGGGGCAGGGGAGGGGCTCGGGTCCCTTGGAGCCACAGCTCTGGTACATTACCCCATTCACTGATGTCTGCTCTTTTCTCCAGGTGTGTGCAGTCTGATGCGTACTCTTTCCTGTTGCTCTCTCAGGATTAGTTGCGCCAATTAAATTTTCTTTTTGTATCCAGTTTTAGGAGGAAGTCTCTGTCTCTCCTCTCATGCTGCCATCTATAATCCTCACTCCACTTCCTATTTGTATATTCCATAAATTTTAAAAGCTATGTATTTTAAGGATAAAACTAGCTTTGTTGTAAATAGTCTGGGGAGATTACTTTTTTTAAAAAAATGTGGTTTCCAAATGGAAAATGAATGAATTTTACCAGGTTATGAGCAACAACAGTTTGTACTTAATTCTTTTTTCAAAAGACTTTATGACCCATAATAATAATTCTGATATATGACTACCAGAAATTGAGATAGATCTGTAAGGAGAAAGGATAATCTTTTTAAGCCATTTTGTTCAGATCAATTTTTGCATGGGGCAGTTCTGTTATGAGACTAACTGAAAGATGCTGTATGAAACAAGATATCAAATACCTACAACATATGAGAAGATATTAGCATTTCCCAAAGAGAACACTAAAAGTGACAACTGACTGCTTCTTTTTAAGATAGTATGTGATGTAGTTTTTATGGGTATGAAAGGCACAGAACTGATCACACTTTGAGGTGGATTTGAGGCACTGCACTGACTACTCTGGTGATAGAAGGTTATCACAAGACCCAACCTGGTCCTTTTTCTCCCACCCCAGTTTTACTGAGGTATATAATGGACAAATAATATTTTAATATATTTGAAGTAGACAATATGATGCTTTGACATATGTATATAATGTGAAAGAATTTCCCACACTGACTTAAAATATCCATCACCTCACGTAGTTACCTTTTGTGTATAAAAACATTAAGTTCTACTCTTAATTATACAATAGCAATGTTAACTAAAGTCACCATGTTACATATTAGAGCCTCAGACCATATTCATCTTAAAAATGAAAGATGATATTCTTTTAAAAACCTCTCCCTATATCCTACACCCCATTCAAGATCAGAGTTAGAAGTTGGCCAATCGCAGGTACTGCCCTGAGACCTGGATGAAGTAGCCTTGCTCCAGGTCTTGTGCAGTGAAAGGTGTCAGGTATTACAAACCTACCCCAAACATAAATTAAACAGCCCAGGGGTCTAAGTCTGGCTCTCACTTCCAGCACAATGCAACCTCTTAATTCCGAACATCCCTCTGCTAACACTTCTCAGCTGTTACTTGTCACTGGCCAATGTTATGAATGCCAGTGGTTTGTGCTGCTGCTATCAGACACTGTCCTGGAGTACAGGAAAGATTTGAGCTGAGGAAATGCTTGTGTAAGAGAAAAGGCAAGTGAGTTCATTAAATTTGACTCGCAAAATGTATGCTCTACACTATTCTTCCATAATAATATATCAAACATCAATTTTTGTGCTTCTCCTTGTATTTTAATTATGGTTTCAAGGATATTTACAAATAAGCCTAGTAATTATAGAAATTGACATGGAAATTTAAAAAAAATTGTGATATGAGAGAAATTATCTATAGAGAAACCTAACATGGTTTCCAGTTGCTGGAAAAATGAATGCTCCAATTACAAATGGTTTTATTTTTAAAATACAGAGTAAATTACAGAAATTATTAAAAAGGGATTTGAACAAACTGAGTAAATGATGCTGTTTTATGAACTCGTATCTCAAGTTAGAAAAAAGTTAGAAAGATGAGGTTAAGAAATTAAGGATTTAATACTAGTGTAGGAGAGAGAAAAATCACTATATATGAAATTTGTATTGTAGAATTGACTTATTTTTCTAATATATTTGTGATAAGTTTCCTGTGACTCCATTATCATATGTGTATGTATAAAAAAACAGAATACTTAGATTCAAAAATGAAATATTTAAAAATACTGACAATTTCACCTGTTAATACAGAGAAAAAATTTTTGCTTTTTACATTTTCAGTTTTTTTGGTTGATTTGTTTTATTGAAGTATAGTTGATATACAACACTATATTTATTACTTTAAAGTATACAACATGGTGATTCAAGTTATCTACATTTTCTCACTCCAACTAGAGTAGTTACTGTCGCTCAACATAGAAAGATGTTATAGACCTATTGACTATGCTATACTTTTATCCCCATGATTATTATATTGAGATTTCTGCCTTTTTAAATCAAATTCATTAAAAAAAAGAACTACAGTGACTCAAAGAAGTTATCTAGCACTACTGATGCTGTAAGAAAGAAATGTGAAAATTTTAATTATATCAATGTAATTGTGATTTGCTGCATAAAGTGGCATATAAAATTTTAAATAGTTATACTCAAAAAATACTAAGTAAAAATACTTTGGAAACCACAATTTTCTACAAATTCTCAGACGTGTTTCTTTCATGTGATCAGTAATAAAAAGTCTGTCACGGAGGGGCGGAGCCAACATGGCGGCGTGAGTAGGACAGTGGGAATCTCCTCCCAAAAACATATATACTTTTGAAAATACAACAAACACAACTAGCCCTAAAAGAGAGACCAGAAGACGCAGGACAGTGGCCAGACTGCAGCTACACCAGCGAGAACCCAGCGACTGGTGAAAGGGGTAAGATACAAGCCCCGGCCCTGCGGGACCCGAGCGCCCCTCCCCCCAGCTCCCGGCGGGAGAACAATAGGCAGAGCGGGAGGGAGACGGAGCCCAGGACTGCCGAACACCCAGCCCCAGCCATCTGGGCCAGAGCGCAGACACAGTATATGCCCAGGGGGCCCTGGATACTGGGAGAACAGGGAGTAAGACCTCTGAGCGGGTGCTAAAGCTGATGCCCCTGTGACAAAGAAAAGCGGGGGCTTTTTGAAAGTCTTAAAGGGACAGGGACTTAACAGCTTGACGGAAACAACCCAGGTCACAGTACAGCAGCTGGAAATTACAGGGAAAACCGGGTGCACTAACCCCCTGGGCAACAGCTCTGAGACCCCTCACGGAGGCAAACAGTCAAGCAGCCCCCCCATCCATCACCCCACCAGGCGCTGCGAAAGCAGAGAAGCAGCCTGAGACAAATTCCGCCCACAGAAAGGGAAATTTCTCCCTCCCGGCCAGGCAAGACACAAAGACCCAGTCTACACGCAATTACCCAACACAAGCCACTAGGGGTCGCAGTTGCCCCAGTAAAGAAAGGCCAGTAGTAAGTGAAAATTTTGGCCCTCCCAGCTGACAGTCAATAGCACCTGTCAACATGAAAAGGCAAAAAAATATGATCCAGACAAGACTAACCCAGACAGCTTCGGCATCTGCTACATCTTCCCCTGAGAAGGAATCTGGGGAGATAGATTTAGCCAGTCTACCTGAAAAAGAATTCAAAACAAAAGTCATAACCATGCTGATGGACTTGCAGAGAAATATGCAAGAACTAAGGAAGGAGAATTCAGAAATAAAACAAGCTCTGGAAGGACTTCAAAACAGAATGGACGAGATGCAAGAGACCATTAATGGACTAGAAAACAGAGAACAGGAACGCAGAGAAGCTGATGCAGAGAGAGATAAAAGGATCTCCAGGAATGAAAGAATTTTAAGAGAGCTGAGTGATCAATATAAAAGAAATAATATAAGAATCATAGGCATTCCAGAAGAAGTAGAGAAAGAAAAGGGGATAGAAAATGTCTTTGAAGAAATAATTGCTGAAAATTTCCCCAAACTAGGGGAAGAAATGGCCTCTCAGACCACAGAGGTACACAGAACTCCCATGACAAGGGATCCAAGGAGGGCAACACCAAGACACATAATAATTAAAATGGCAAAGATCAAAGACAAGGACAAAGTATTACAAGCAGCCAGAGAGAAAAAAAAGGTTACCTACAAAGGAAAACCCATCAGGCTATCATCAGACTTCTCAACAGAAACCCTACAGGCCAGAAGAGAATGGCATGATATACTAAATGCAATGAAACAGAAGGGCCTCGAACCAAGACTACTGTATCCAGCACGAATATCATTTAAATATGAAGGAGGGATTAAACAATTCCCAGACAAGCAAAAGTTGAGGGAATTTGCCTCCCACAAACCACCTCTACAGGGCATCCTACAGGGACTGCTCTAGATGGGAGCACTCCTAAAAAGAGCACACAACAAAACACCCAACATATGAAGAAGGGAGGAGGAGGAATAAGAAGGGAGAGAAATAAAGAATCATCAGATTGTGTTTATAATAGCTCAACAAGCGAGTTAAGTTAGACAGTAAGACAGTAAAGAAGCTAACCCTAAACCTTTGGTAACCACAAACTTAAAGCCTGCAATGGCAATAAATTCATACCTTTCAATAATCACCCTAAATGTAAATGGAATGAATGCACCAATCAAAAGACACAGAGTAATAGAATGGATAAAAAAGCAAGATCCATCCATATGCTGCTTACAAGAGACTCACCTCAAACCCAAAGACGCGCACAGACTTAAAGTCAAGGGATGGAAAAAGATATTTCAAGCAAACAACAGAGAGAAGAAAGCAGGTGTTGCAATTCTGGTATCAGACAAAACAGACTTCAAAATAAAGAAAGTAACAAAAGACAAAGAAGGACATTACATAATGATAAAGGGCTCAGTCCATCAAGAGGATATAACCATTATAAATATATATGCACCCAAAACAGGAGCACCAACATACCTGAAACAAATATTAACAGAACTAAAGGAGGAAATAGAATGCAATGCATTCATTCTAGGAGACTTCAACACACCACTCACTCCAAAGGACAGATCCACCAGACAGAAAATAAGTAAGGACACAGAGGCACTGAACAACACACTAGAACAGATGGACCTAATAGACATCTACAGAACTCTACATCCAAAAGCAAAAGGATACACGTTCTTCTCAAGTGCACATGGAACATTCTCCAGAATAGACCACATACTAGGACACAAAAAGAGCCTCAGTAAATTCCAAAAGATTGAAATCCTACCAAGCAACTTTTCAGACCACAAAGGCATTAAACTAGAAATAAACTGTTCAAAGAAAGCAAAAAGGCTCACAAACACATGGAGGCTAAACAACACGCTCCTAAATAATCAATGGATCAATGACCAAATCAAAATGGAGATCCAGCAATATATGGAAACAAATGAGAACAACAACACTAAGCCCCAACTTCTGTGGGACGCAGCAAAAGCAGTCTTAAGAGGAAAGTATATAGCACTCCAAGCATATTTAAAAAAGGAAGAGCAATCCCAAATGAACGGTCTAATGTCACAACTATCAAAATTGGAAAAAGAAGAACAAATGAGGCCTAAGGTCAGCAGCAGGAGGGACACAATAAAGATCAGAGAAGAAATAAATAAAATTGAGAAGAATAAAACAATAGCAAAAATCAATGAAACCAAGAGCTGGTTCTTCGAGAAAATAAACAAAATAGATAAGCCTCTAGCCAGACTTATTAAGAGGAAAAGAGAGTCAACACAAATCAACAGTATCAGAAATGAGAAAGGAAAAATCACAACAGATCCCGCAGAAATACAAAGAATTATTAGAGACTACTATGAAAACCTATATGCTAACAAGCTGGGAAACCTAGGAGAAATGGACAACGTCCTAGAAAAATACAACCTTCCAAGACTGACCCAAAAAGAAACAGAAAATCTAAACAGACCAATTACCAGCAACGAAATTGAAGCGGTAATCAAAAAACTACCAAAGAACAAAACCCCCGGGCCAGATGGATTTACCTCGGAATTTTATCAGACATACAGGGAAGACATAATACCCATTCTGCTTAAAGTTTTCCAAGAAATAGAAGAGGAGGGGATACTCCCAAACTCATTCTATGAAGCTAACATCACCCTAATACCAAAACCAGGCAAAGACACCACCAAAAAAGAAAACTATAGACCAATATCCCTGATGAACGTAGACGCAAAAATACTCAACAAAATTTTAGCAAACCGAATTCAAAAATACATCAAAACCATCGTACACCATGACCAAGTGGGATTCATCCCAGGGATGCAAGGATGGCACAACATTCGAAAGTCCATCAATATCATCCACCACATCAACAAAAAGAAAGACAAAAACCACATGATCATCTCCATAGATGCTGAAAAAGCATTTGACAAAGTTCAACATCCATTCATGATAAAAACTCTCAGCAAAATGGGAATAGAGGGCAAGTACCTCAACATAATAAAGGCCATCTATGAAAAACCCACAGCCAACATTATTTTGAATAGCGAGAAGCTGAAAGCATTTCCGCTGAGATCGGGAACTAGACAGGGATGCCCACTCTCCCCACTGTTATTTAACATTGTACTAGAGGTCCTAGCCACGGCAATCAGACAAAACAAAAAAATACAAGGAATCCAGATTGGCAAAGAAGAAGTCAAACTGTCACTATTTGCAGATGACATGATACTGTACATAAAAAACCCTAAAGACTCCACCCCAGAACTACTAGAACTGATATCGGAATACAGCAAAGTTGCAGGATACAAAATCAACACACAGAAATCTGTGGCTTTCCTATATACCAACAATGAACCAACAGAAAGAGAAATCAGGAAAACAACTCCATTCACAATTGCATCAAAAAAAATAAAATACCTAGGAATAAACCTAACCAAAGAAGTGAAAGACTTATATTCTGAAAACTACAAGTCACTCTTAAAAGAAATTAAAGGGGACACTAACAGATGGAAACGCATCCCATGTTCATGGCTAGGAAGAATTAATATCGTCAAAATGGCCATCCTGCCCAAAGCAATATACAGATTTGATGCAATCCCTATGAAACTACCAGCAACATTCTTCAATGAACTGGATCAAATAATTCAAAAATTCATATGGAACCACCAAAGACCCCGAATAGCCAAAGCAATCCTGAGAAAGAAGAATAAAGTAGGGGGGATCTCACTCCCCAACTTCAAGCTCTATTATAAAGCCATAGTAATCAAGACAATTTGGTACTGGCACAAGAACAGAGCCACAGACCAATGGAACAGACTAGAGAATCCAGTCATTAACTCAGACATATATGGTCAATTAATATTTGATAAAGGAGCCATGGACATACAATGGCGAAATGACAGTCTCTTCAACAGATGGTGCTGGCAAAACTGGACAGCTACATGTAGGAGAATGAAACTGGACCATCGTCTAACCCCATATACAAAAGTAAACTCAAAATGGATCAAAGACCTGAATGTAAGTCATGAAACCATTAAACTCTTGGAAGAAAACATAGGCACAAACCTCTTAGACATAAACATGAGTGACCTCTTCTTGAACATATCTCCCCGGGCAAGGAAAACAACAGCAAAAATGAACAAGTGGGACTATATTAAGCTGAAAAGCTTCTGTACAGCAAAAGACACCATCAATAGAACAAAAAGAAACCCTACAGTATGGGAGAATATCTTTGAAAATGACACATCCGATAAAGGCTTGACGTCCAGAATATATAAAGAGCTCACACGCCTCAACAAACAAAAAACAAATAACCCAATTAAAAAATGGGCAAAGGAACTGAACAGACGGTTCTCCAAAAAAGAAATACAGATGGCCAACAGACACATGAAAAGATGCTCCAAATCGCTAATTATCAGAGAAATGCAAATTAAAACTACAATGAGGTATCACCTCACACCAGTAAGGATGGCTGCCATCCAAAAGACAAACAACAACAAATGTTGGCGAGGCTGTGGAGAAAGGGGAACCCTCCTACACTGCTGGTGGGAATGTAAACTTGTTCAACCATTGTGGAAAGCAGTATGGAGGTACATCAAAATGCTCAAAACAGACTTACCATTTGACCCAGGAATTGCACTCCTAGGAATTTACCCTAAGAATGCAGCAATCAAGTATGAGAAAGATCAGTGCTCCCCTATGTTTATCGCAGCACTATTTACAATAGCCAAGAATTGGAAGCAACCTAAATGTCCATCGATAGATGAATGGATAAAGAAGAGGTGGTACATATACACAATGGAATACTACTCAGCCATAAGAAAAGGGCAAATCCAACCATTTGCAGCAACATGGATGGAGCTGGAGGGTATTTTGCTCAGTGAAACAAGCCAAGCAGAGAAAGAGAAATACCAAATGATTTCACTCATCTGTGGAGTATAAGAACAAAGGAAAAACTGAAGGAACAAAACAGCAGCAGAATCACAGAACTCAAGAATGGACTAACAGGTACCAAAGGGAAAGGGACTGGGGAGGATGGGTGGGCAGGGAGGGATAAGGGGGGGAGAAGTAGGGGGGTATTAAGATTAGCATCCATAGCGGGGTGGGAGAAAGGGGAGGGCTGTACAACACAGAGAAGAAAAGTAGTGATTCTACAACAGGTTGCTATGCTGATGGACAGTGACTGTAAAGGAGTATATAGGGGGGACCTGGTATAGGGGAGAGCCTAGTAAACAAAGTATTCGTCATGTAAGTGTAGATTAATGATTAAAAAAAAAAATGCAGTTCCTATGTGGTGACCTCTAATGAGTTCTACACAATGATATAAAGGACATATAAAAGTGTAGGCAAAGGGTCTGTTTGTGTTTATACAGAGGATCAAAGCCTAATTTGGCTACCCCGAAAATGAACTAAGATACGATATGAAAGAGAACTTCCAACATCAGCACTCTCGGGAAGACTCATGCCAGAAGATGATCATCAAAAAACCCCAACAAAGATCCACGCACTGCTACAGCTGTAGATGCACTCATCCCACCAGCTCCTGGACTTGCCATGGGAATGAAGGAGATATCTAAGCTGGCCTGTGCATACAGTAAAACAACAAATTTGACTGGATCTATACTGTTGGAACTCAACCAAGAATTAGGAGAAGTGCAAATTGTAGCGCTCCAAAATCTTACAACTACAGACTATTTACTGTTAAAAGAACATATGGGATGTGAACAGTGCCCAGGAATGGGTTGTTTTAATTTGTCTGATTTTTCTCAAACTATTCAAATTCAGTTAGATAATAACCATCATATCATTGATAAGTTTTCACAAATGCCTAGGGTGCCTAACTGGTTTTCTTGGTTTCACTGGAGATGGCTGGTAATTACAGGTATGCTTTGGTTATGTAACTATACTCCTATTATGTTAATGTGTGTGCGCAATTTAAGTAGTAGCTTAAAATCTATACATGCTGAAGTTACTCTACAAGAAGATATGTCGAAGAAATAATCAATCTTCCCATGTTTTCTCCCGCCTGCTACTTCTATAGCTTTTCTTCTTCCTTCCTAATTACAACGAATTCTTAAATAGAATTCGTGCCTCATATCAAATTTACCGAGTATCATAACTCCTCCAAGTGGTAAAGATACCTCAAGACAAATGCTGGGCATAGAAGCCACAGGGCATAAATATGCAAAGAAATAAAAAGCTAACCATTTCAAACAATAAGGCTTCTCTCTCACTTACCAACTTAACATTTCCCTGTATGGCCCCGGAAGATGACTGGTTAGCCAGAGACGGGTAAGATTCCTCAAGGGAGGAACAACCTAAGACAGGCACAGTCGCAGGGGGGTCATCAGGTGAGAAATTGGGGATCAACAGAGGTGAGGCTTAGAACCTCACCCCCCCTGTTCTGAGAGAAATCTTCTGCATATGTGGATGTTTTATTGCCCTTGTCTAGCTTGGATTAACACATAGTCTATAGGCACACACCTGATCATTTACATTTGCTCTCTTACAACACTAAACTATGTTTTCTACCTTTATGTTGTATCTACCTACCACTTCAGCATCTTATTAAAAATAATAAAGAGAGAAATGTGGTATCCACATATAAATCAAGTATAAAAATCAAATGTGTATTCATATTTGAACTGACTGTTTATAGTTCACAATGCATGAGCAAAACCAAAAGTTTCTGTGATGACTGCCCTTGTACTGTTCACCATGTAACTTATTCACTATGTAAGAATTTGTTCTCCATGTAAGAACTTGTTCGTTATGCTTCAGAAGATTGGAGACTGACAAAAATTAGGCTTGGGGTGGATTAATGATTGTGCATTGAGCATTGACTCCCCTATACAGAATTTTATTGTTGTTAACAACCATTTGATCAATAAATATGAGAGATGCCCTAACAACAACAACCAAGAAAAAGTACACACTTCCAATTGTAAAATAAATAAGCAACCGGGATGTAATGTATAGCATAAGGAATATAGTCAAAATATTGTAACAACTTGGTATGGTGATAGCTGGTACTTAGAATTATCATGTATATAAATGTTGAATCACTGTGTTGTACACCTGAAACTAATGTAATGTAATACTGTGTGTCAACTACCCTTCAATAAAAAATAATTATCTAAAAAAAAAAAAAAAAAAGTCTGTCACATCTTATATATTATTTAGGTAAAAGACAGTTAAATGCCACTTATAACATATTATTCATTTAAATTTCTGATTTCAGAGCCATCAGTGGCTTCTAAATTAATGAGAAAAAACTCAAAGCATCCAATTAAATATTTGTCTTATATACCACTATATATGCAATATAGAAGCTTATACTACAAAAGAGTGTTTCCTCAAACTGAAAGTTTAGAGTGTAAAAATTTTGCATGTTTATTCTTAATATTTGAGATTGGTTGTTTTTTTCAATCCTTAACAAAGTTTACACTAAACATAATGGACAATATCTTGCTTCTCCAAATACTTGATTATTCTTTATACACTGCATGTATATTCTGCTTTTTCAACATGACTAATTCATGCTAGATTTTAAATTAATGACTTAGAACAGTTTTAGAGATCTCCCATATATCCTACTCCCAGTTTCCCCTATTATCATCTTTCATTAATGATTGATTTTCACAGTTAATGAACCAATATTGATTTATTATTAACTAAAGGGCATTAATATATCTTTAGTTTTTTTCTTAATGTTCTTTTGTCTATTCTGGGGTCCCATTCAAGATATCATATTATATTTAGTTTTCAGGTCTCCCTAGACTCCTCTTGGCTGTGACAGTTTCTCATACTTTTGATTTGATGACCTTGACAGTTTTGAGTAGTACTGGTCAGGAATCTTTACAATACCCTTCTGTTGGAATTTATCTGGTGTTGTTATGATTACAATGGGGTTATTGATGTGTCGTAAAGTCACAGAAGTAAAATGTCATTTACATCAAATAATATAAAAGTATATTTCATCAACATTATTGATCACTGTGTATATTAACCTTTATCACCTGGCTGAGGTTGTATTTGCCTAGTTTCTCCATTATAAAGAAACTTTTTCATTTCCATACTCTACACTTTGGAGTTCTTCTGCCTAGGAGATCTCTCTTCCTCTATATTATTTATTATCTATTTATTTATATCAATATGCCTTGTAGATATTTATGTTATACATATGTATATATGCTTTGCCTTGAATATGTTTACACTGCCTATATTAAAGTTCACTTTTTACGCTATAATGTTCTATGAGGTTTCACAAATATGTAAGTGTGAAATCATTTTAAAGGAGAATTGATCCCACTGCTTCATAGAACGGTCTTTAGCTAACAAGCTCGGTGCTCTTGTAACTTGGGAAATGTCATCATGATTCCACTTACCTCTAACTGTCTTTTATTCCCTAATACACACACACAGATCAGGGATGCTGAGATTCATTGTCTGACCCACTACATCCTCCTACTCTGGGAAGTACTGCCTTAAGTGAACTCAAAAAAAATGAAACAAGAGATGAAAGATAGGAGGAAAGAGGACAACCATTTAATCAGGGCCAACTAAAATGAGATACATTAGTAAGAAAAAAAGGGGTAGGAAGTAGAAAACTTGTGAAATATTGAACTGAAACTCTCATAAAAAGTCAGAAATAGTAAACTGGATGAGAAGTTACATGTTTTTATGTTAACAAAGAGAAAAGGATAGATTTAAAAGTATTCTGTAAATTTTCAAACTTATTCCCCATAATTGAGAATTCATTTTCTTACTGGGCATGAAATAGTTGAGTGCATGGCAAAAATGGTTCTTGTTAGTCTTTATTAATCAAGTCATATATATTGTATTAAAATAATATCCCATAATCTCATGTATTTAATGTTCTTAACCCAAGGTTGAAAATTACTACCATGGAAATTAGTATTTCAAATTAATTAACTTACATCCAACCAAGTTAAGGAATTCAGTATTATTGTAAAGGGAGGACTGAATCCCTCAAATCAATCACAATGTTTTATTTAGAAGGCTTGGATTTCTAATATCTTGTTTAAAATTCCTTTAGAGAAATCATTAAAATACACACTGCAAAATATAAGAATAAACTCTAAACACAAAGGAAAACTAAGATTCAGTGCCTTTAAAATACAGACTTAAAATTGTCTTGGATTTTCTATATTTAGGAAAAAATGGAAAAAAATGCCTATACTCAAATTTAATAAAACAGCAATCTCAATGCTACAATATTTTTGACAGTATAGACATAGCTTATGTTGTGTATAACATCTCATTTTTGTTTTTTTGTTTTATTTAGTTTTGCTTTCTACTTAGCCTTCAGGTCATTTCCAAGAGAATTCTCTATTGGTTATTTAGGAAGATGAAAAGAAATTACCCTAGGAGATCCTAGGTACCATCAATGAAAGCCTAAGTTTAATTCACAAAGACCCCATGCTACTTAATAATAGTGTGATTGTATAAAAGAAAGTAAATCTGAAGACACTTATTGTTTGTCTATAAAGCTGCATAAACAAAATGATTTATTGTGTATTTATGGAAAGTTCTAAGTATTTAAAGAACTGACAGTTCTGTTAAGTAAATTTATGGAACTGGTACTAAGGGATAGGTGATTATAAGTCAGGCTATTTATCCTGCTGAGAAAATTCCACTGTATCCTTCAAGAAAGGAAACTTTGTCTCTATAGTAGCAAATAGACACTCTATTAAGGGTTTTAAAGTAAAAAAAAAAGTTATTGTTTTAATTTCCATCTCACCTTAATTTCTAAATTATATGTATATTTCATTTTAGCCAAGGGTTATTTTGCTCCAGTAATGTGTTTTTTGGTAATTTGAACATGTGATTTTGTTCAAGTTTGGATTTTATGATAGAAAAATGTAGTAAGAATGGTGGCCATATAGTTTGAATATTTCCACCTGCTTTTTGAGAACAATACACATCAATAAGGAAATCCAATTCCATCCCAAGTTTATCCCAAGCTACAGAGTAAGAAATTAGAAGACTTAACACTTCAATATACTTGTCACTGAAGAAGTAAACATTAGCCCAGCTGAGTTGGCCCAGTTAGCTGAGATTAATACAATAGCTCACAGAAGAGAGGAGAGTGTGGGAGATCTCTAGTAGTAGTTAAGTCTTGAAAGTATTCCTAGGGTTTACAACCAGAAGGTCATCCCCCACATCTAAATGGGAAATTTTAAGAGCACATTTGAGTCCTAAAGATTCAGAATAACAGTTACAAGGAAGCTACAAGAGGCTTAGAAAGTATGTAGGCTGGAGATAATTTGGGAAAGAGACACACTGGATGGTGATGTCTCTATTTTGGAAGATGAAGGATAACAAAGAAATAACTGTCTGTACTGACAAGTTTTAAAAATTTCAGACAAAAAGGAGGCATGTATAAAGAAATCGCACTTTCTCCTAAGAACAAATAAGGAAGCAGTAGAACCAAGAACCAAACGAAGCATGTCATCTATTCCTTTTTTTATAGTATTTCTTGTTATAGATAACCCAGAGAAAACACAAATACATATAAAGAAAAAAAACTTAACCAATTATTAAAATGTACTATAAGATAATGTAAGATAAACAGACCAATTTTTTAAAAATCTCTTAGCAATTTTAAAAAATGAATTGAACTCATACACAAATACCCAAGTACTAATTAAACACTATTTTGCTAAGGTAGCTGAGCATGTTACATCTATTAACATTATTCTGTGTGAGATGGAGAATCTTTTCTTCTGGACTAAAAGGTATTAAATAAATAAATAGGAGTTACTTTTAAACAATAGGAAAGAAGTTAAAGTAGAAACATCGATGATCTGCTTAGTATCTACATTGTTTTATGATATAAGAATCTGCGAATTACTCTGATGTATAATTGTTAAAGTAATATTTTTGTCCTCATGCCATTGGTCATAATGCCTGAATAAATTGTTACAGGCTTATTTTCAAGTGAACCAACAATAGGAAGAGGAAAATATACATGATATGAACTTGTGATAAATCCATTTCTATTATCTTTATCATCTTTGAATGGGGAAAATCTTTATAACTATAACTCAAAATTAATTGTTACTTTTAACTATCTCAACTAAAATATATCCACATATTTTAGATGATGCAAATATGGCAAATGTTAATGTTAAAACTAGATTGTGAATGTACAGATATTCATTGCACTATTCTTTCCACTTTTTCATGTGTTTGAAATATCAAAAGTTATAAGATATAACTTGAGATTTTGGCATCACTGACAGTAAGCATAATGATAATCCTGTAGCACGTTTTCTCCCAAAATTGAAAAGAAGAACAGAATTAACATTTCAGAGCAGTAGAAGAAGAAAAAAGAAGACATTGCTATTGCAATATTAAATCCAAATTAAATGTAGAAAAAGCAGTACAAATAGACAAGTTAACATTTACCATTTTAGAAAGAATTGGTTGTTTTGGTGAATATGATGGCATAGTAGTAGTATTGCATTTTTAAAGCCTTTTTTTATTTTATAAGTATATACACATACACATATGGCTAATCACCTGTTTCCTAAAAATTACTAATTGTGATGGTCTGGTTAATTTAAGATTAGCTATATTTAGGAGTGTAGAAGATAAATCTAGAAATCATTCATTCACATACAGATACTCACCATACTAAAAACATAAAACTCCTTATGGATTTAAATCAGGTGGAAAAAAATTCTTTTGGGCTGGTTATAAAAGAAAGACACAGAAAGTGTCAAAGTTTATTGGAAATTAGAATCTCTTGCCAAAACAGAAAGGAAGAGGAAATCTAAAATCCAACATGACTGTAGTGACAAAAATTAAAGTATTCTGGAGTACTCTCCCAGCTGTGTCTCTCATTTGGCACTTTAACCAGTAAACATGACAGTCTTTTCTATCAGTTTGTTTAAAAATAAAAAACTGTTGACTAACAAATCAGTTGGAATCTACTTAAAGATGCTAAATACAAATCTATCCTCTGATGGATGAGGAGGAAAAAGAGTTAAGCTGAAGATGTTTAAAATGTAAAATATTCTGCATTTGTTCTATAGGTGAAACACAAGCATTTAATGGAGATCGGTGAGAGAGAAAAAAAAACATAAAGATTAAATTTGAATGAAGCTGTCAAAAAAATGAAGGGGAAAATTAAGGTCCCAATCATGCCTATTGGGATGTCTAAGTTTGAAAATATATAGAAATGGTGAATATAGAAACATCAGTGTCAATGGCTTGTTTTTCTCTGCTTTTCTTCCCTCAATGTTTGCTTAATGAGGCAGAAAAGTCTGTTTAAAGTTTCTAAATTGGTATCTGAACACCTTGATTTTCTTGATTCATCTTTTCTGTACCCCTGGAGAATTATCTAAATTGCAGTGAGTAAGAAGAATAAAAATTCCCACCCGGAGAAAAATAACATTCAAGCTCTATCACCAGAAAAGGGAACGTGGAAAAGGTCTCAGTCTCCGCCTTGCTTGGCCACTTCTGAGACACAGGACCTTTTTAACCTCAGCATCTTCCTCTTAAAAATAGAGATATTAATAATACCAACTTGTACACCAAAGTCAACATTGCATAGAATAATTAGAGAAAAAAATCTGCTTCAAAACAATTGAAATGGATTGTATTCTTATGATTTGGTTTTATGACAATAAGAATTATTTGAAGCTTCAGGTAAATGTGGTGAGAGATGAAAACAGATTACCCGCTTTGGCACACTCTACCAAAAGAATTAAATTTTTTAAAAAAAGGCCTAAACTTCACAAATTAGGCTATAATGTGCTTCTAAATGTTGGATGTGGGCAGGAGCTGAAAACAGAAGAGTCAGGTGAAACAACTTTGTATTTGGGACTTCACAGTCCTTGGATCTACTCAGATAGTTACACAACTGACCCTTGCCAACTGTAAGAGAAGACCTGAGTAAAGTCACTCTTTGGAAAAAAAAGAAAAAACAGAATATTTGACCTTGAGGAATACCAGATGCAGCAGGAGAGCTTAGCAGAAAGAGGTTTAACTGAAATTTTCACGTTAAATGCTTCCTCCATGCCATACCACCTCGAATGTTGGCAGCTAAGATTTACTTGCAAACAATTATTCACCTGTACCCAAGGTCCATAGATTGCAACAATACCTAAAGGTAGAGTTTATACTAAGTTTTTAATTCTCATTCTTAAATAAAGATGATGAGGAACAAAATGCAGAAACAAAATAATCACAAAAACAAGAGCAGAAAAAGGAAACCCTGAAGAAATAGTCATGTGCAGGAACAAGAGAATACCTTGAAAAATTGTATATACTTTCATACACATGTACACACATATACACATGCATATGTATAACATTTTCATAGACAAAAATGTTTCATAAAGTAAGAACAACATACTAAAGAAAAAAATTCACAGAACAATGTGTTCTTGAGAATTTTAAAAAATGATTTTAACAAAACCAATTGAAGGGTTAAGAGACAAAGTCAAAAAGGATCTCCCAAAATGCAGTATACGGGGGAAAAATATGTGTGGGGAAGATAAATATAATCAAGGAAGAGATACAAGATCTGGTGAGTACAATTTCCAGAGTGTGGTGGATTGTGTCATTGACCCCAATTCTTTAATATCTTCTACATGCATATACTTGATATAGTCTTATTGTGGGGAGAATAACTTCTCTGCCAATACTATATACATGGAAATGAGAATGTGCTAGTTCTAAGACTGCCTGTACATCTTCCACTGCCATGTGACTGATTAGCTAGCCCACCTTGAAGACACATGGAGGGGAGTTACTCTAGCTGACTCACAGACCTGCAGAGCAAAGCAGAGCCACTCAGTGAAGCCATGTCATCAGTTCTAGCCATAGTAAGAATGCAGAGAAATTGAATAAACACCACTGTAAGATTCAAAGTATTGAGGCGGTTTGTTAAATAACTGCTAACAGAGACTAAATAAGTCAAAATTATCAAAGGAATAATAGGACTAGGAAATTTTTTAAATTATAGATTTAATACTGTAGTTTGAAAGGCTTCAAGTGTCAAAAACAATGAACAATAATGATAATAGATAAACATCAAGTGACAATTATATTAAACAACAAAATGGATAATAAATTACTCCACTCCTTCTCAAGGCTTTGGTAAGGTTAAAGTCAGTAAGGGTTTTCATACAAAGTATGAAAGTCAGAAATCATTCAGTATTAAACTTGTAATACCATCACCTGAAGCATTACAGAAATGACTTCAAAATTCCAAGCAAAAATTATGTTTCACTTGAGAATTCTGTATCTAGGCAATCTATACCCAAGGGTAAAAGTTAAATCAGTAATATCTCAGAATGTCTAATCCCTAAACATGCTTCCTTAGCAGCCTCCTGAAGGAGGGCATCCAAAAGAAGAGAGAAGTAAAAGGACTTTGTAGATGACATGAAGCAGTAGGTCTCCAGAAATGCAGTAGACTTAACAAGCAATTCATCAGTACTGAAGAAACAAAGTAGAAGTCACTGAAAAAGCTTTTCTTCTTTAAACTCAACTCGACTTAATAATGAGTTGTGAAACAAAAGAAACAAGTAATTCTAAAAACTCTGGTTGAGATGGGAATTGGTTTTATAAAGAATATTATAAGTTAAAGACGTGTTATTAAAGCATTAGGAGAGTGTGTGGGGAAATTGGTACAGGGATGTGCAGGGTAACGAGGTTCAATTCTTACTTTTCACAGGAGGATTTCTACAAATAACGTTTAACACTGAAAACAAATCAAGAAAATAAAAACAATCTTCAGAAGAAGCTAGAATAAAATTAGTTGATACACTAGGTTGTGGGAATAAATTTTGGGGAGAAGTAGACAAAGGACTTTTTCATTATGAATTTTGTGATTCTGTATATTTTCCTCAAATACTTTACATATAGGTCAAATGTTATAAGTTATTTTAAAGAAAAGACAATGGATTAAAATCATTAAAAAACTAAAATAGAGTTTTTATTTTAAAAAGGAGACAACTTCATAGGCAACATGAGGACCTGGCTGAGCTGGCCTCACTATCCTCAATAGTCAGGAAACAAGCATTCGGCTGCCTTTTTCATAAGGCTATGCTCAACAAAATTTCAGAGAATAAGTCACATCTTTCTGTACAGTAACATTACTGCTTGTAATAAATTGCTCACCCATGTAAGATGAATCAAGATTTCTGCATTTCCAAAGTGCAAATTCACTCTTTAAAGATATTTTTTCATCCAAGTTCAGGGAGGATTTATGTTACGTGACCAGCTTGTACTCACAAAATGATGCCCTATTTATGAAAGAACAAGGCCTACAAATAATTACCACAACAAAAATAAGATTGCTTTATTCTTTAGAGGTTGAAAATGAGAGTTTTTAGGCTAAGTAAACATTTTATAGTTTAGAAATATGATTTGTTACTACTGACAAAATTGAAATCTGAAAGGACAATGATTATGAAAACTTGGCTATACTGCTAGTTTTTATCTGATGCAAATCTGTCAAAACATACTGCTTATATAATCATTATTCATACGGTCCAAAATATATTTCTGAAGATTTCAAAAAATCTTGGAAAATTAAAAAAACAATACATTTAGACTTATTGTGTACTGAGGAGACAAAACTTAGAAATCCAAAGCAATCAGTTTAGTTAAGGATATACTTTTTAACTGGTGATTCTAGTCCTATCAAGAAGGCATTCTATTCAAGAATAGTTAACTTAAAATGGTTGTGAAATTAAATAGAATGGTCATTTCTTTCACCAGTTTTACCATCTTATGCAACCACATTTTAAATACCATACTTTATATTTATATCAATGAATATCAATGGATATGCATATAATAAACATGATATTAAGCATATCAGTAGACCTAGGGTAATGATTTTCACTAAAGATTACATCTGAGAGTGAATGAAAGTAATTCTAAATACTTTAAGGCACAAAGAAAAATCTCAAAAATATCACCAATTATCTCCTTTCAATTGCAAAATCTTGTTTTAAATCTAAAGCTCTGCTAATTTACATTCATTCAACATTCCTATATAGAATGGCACCAATGCACTGTATTTCAGAACTTCAGGATTCTCTGTGCAACACTGGTTACAAGAGAAACTAATGCTGATTGGTAAGAACTCCAGGAATCAAAGCAGTAGAGTTCAACATATTAAATCGTAGGAAACTCATGACAATAGGCAATAAAATCCAGAGAGTATATGTACAATGAAGTTCTACCTGTAAGTATTGAAGTTACTAGAAAGACTGTCGTAAAAGGAGATAAAAATATGGTGACTAAGATATATGTAAAATAACAGGAATGCAATTTTTAAAGAAATAAAACTAAAATTAGATATAAACCTGGACAAGATAGAAAGCTTAAGTAAAAATGTTCTACACATCACAGAATGCATAATAGGAATAATAAAATTTTATAGACTTCCATATTAATTTTAAGAACCTCAGAAACCTCTTAGGACTATCAGCACATCTTAATTATTCTTTCTTGAAGGCAACATTTTATGTCTCCCAGGCTTCTCAATTTAAGAAAAGGTGAAGCCAACGAATATGGCTCACAAATTTTGTTTTGCTCCAATTTTTTTCCACAAGAAAGTATTTATTTGTGCTGTCTTAGTGGATTATTTCACCTCCCAGCCCCCATCCCTTCAAGGAAATGAGAAATTAACAGCATCACTAGATAAGCTAATCTTTTTGAGTGGAGGTATTTCTGAGGACTCTCAAAAAATACAAACAGAAAAAGGCATGCATGAACTAGGCATGGTTTAAATATTTTCCCTCTATTTTAACATTTGTTTATTACATAGAAATGCCCTAGCCCTTTTAGGGAAACTAAGGAAAGATACTAACATCCCATAATATCAAGCTAAATGCATAATGTAAATAATACCATGGCATGTAATCTGGAAAATCTAGTTAGACTTCCAGAAGCTTAAGGAAGCTCATCTCCATACAAGAATAAAGCTTGAGAATGTATGAATGGACAGACATCTCAGCTCAATGCAATCATAAAATATGATTACTTCTCAGGCTTATTTATACATGGGAAAAGGTTATATTCTCAAATAGTCTGAAAGAATCAAAAAGTTGTCAGTGATAAGAGACATTGTCACTTTAGGTAAGAGACTACACTCAATCTCAGGAGATGGTTTAAGACATGTGGAACAAAGTTAGAAACAGCCTGAGGCCTCTGCTGAGTGGTGACAGCCCTGAAATCATGAGAAGGCCCCTAATACTTGAGCAGTGCTGTCCAGCCCTCTCAGACATCTACTTATAGGGGCAAGGGACCAGAACAGCTTTGGAACTAATGAATGTAATCAAAGATGCCAAGGTTGCTAGAATAGTTTTCTTCAAAACTGATCAACTCTCAGCCGGTGTGGGTCTCAGGCCTGGCCGGCGCGCCTGCGTGCATCCTGCAGGGCCTCAAGCCCCTGCGCGCGCCAGCCCTGACCGCGACCCGGCCCCGCTCCCAGGTCCCCTGGCCTCCACACCGTCTCATACCCTCCCAGAGATGTCACCTCCTCCTTAGATATAAACGCAAAGCTTCCTAACGCTGATCTGCAGCAAATCAAAGTATAAAAGTGAATAAAGAGGAGGGGCGGAAGATGGCGGCGTGAGTAGAGCAGCGGAAATCTCCTCCCAAAACAACATATATCTATGAAAATATAACAAAGTCAACCCTTCCTAGAATAAAGATCAGAGGACACAGGACAATATCCAGACCACATCTGCACCTGAGAGAACCCAGCGCCTCGCGAAGGGGGTAAGATACAAGCCCCGGCCCCGCGGGAGCCGAGCGCCCCTCCCCCCAGCTCCCGGCGGGAGAAGAGCAGGCAGAGCGGGAGGGAGACGGAGCCCAGGGCTGCCGAACACCCAGCCCCAGCCATCCGGGCCAGAGTGCAGGGCCCTCGATACTGGGAAAACAGGGCAGCAAGAACAGTGAGCAGGCACTGGAGGCTGGGCGACAGAGGACATAAGAAAAGCGCGCGACCATTTTTTTTTTTTTCCTTTTTTGCTGCTTTGTTTTGGCGAGCGCTTTTTGGAAGTCTTAAAGGGACAGGGACCCCAATACTAGGGAAACAGGGCAGAAAGACCGGTGAGCAGAGGCCTGAGGCTGGCACCGGAGAATAAAGAAAAACGAACGACCACCTTTTTTTTTAATTAAAAAAATTTTTTTCTTGTTTTTTTTTGTGGTCGTTGTTCTGTTTTGGCGGGTGCTTTTTGGAAGTCTTAAAGGGGCAGGGCGGGTCACTTAATCCAGAGGTAGGGAATCCGGGATCTCTGGGCACCCTAACCCCTGGGCTGCAGGGAGCAGGGAGGCCCCTTACGGAGATAAATAGCCTCCCAGCAGCTCCTGCTCCAACGCGACTCCACCATTTTGGAGTAGCTGCCCGAGCCAGGCCACGCCCACAGCAACAGCGGAGATTAACTCCATAGCAGCCGGGCAGGAAGCAGAAGCCCTGTCTGCGCGCAGCTGCGCAGCACAAGCCACTAGAGGCCGCTGTTCTCCCAGGAGAGGAGGGCCACAAACCAACAACAAAAAAACCGCAGGCAGAGCGGGAGGGAGACGGAGCCCAGGGCTGCCGAACACCCAGCCCCAGCCATCCGGGCCAGAGTGCAGGGCCCTCGATACTGGGAAAACAGGGCAGCAAGAACAGTGAGCAGGCACTGGAGGCTGGGCGACAGAGGACATAAGAAAAGCGCGCGACCATTTTTTTTTTTTTCCTTTTTTGCTGCTTTGTTTTGGCGAGCGCTTTTTGGAAGTCTTAAAGGGACAGGGACCCCAATACTAGGGAAACAGGGCAGAAAGACCGGTGAGCAGAGGCCTGAGGCTGGCACCGGAGAATAAAGAAAAACGAACGACCACCTTTTTTTTTAATTAAAAAAATTTTTTTCTTGTTTTTTTTTGTGGTCGTTGTTCTGTTTTGGCGGGTGCTTTTTGGAAGTCTTAAAGGGGCAGGGCGGGTCACTTAATCCAGAGGTAGGGAATCCGGGATCTCTGGGCACCCTAACCCCTGGGCTGCAGGGAGCAGGGAGGCCCCTTACGGAGATAAATAGCCTCCCAGCAGCTCCTGCTCCAACGCGACTCCACCATTTTGGAGTAGCTGCCAGAGCCAGGCCACGCCCACAGCAACAGCGGAGATTAACTCCATAGCAGCCGGGCAGGAAGCAGAAGCCCTGTCTGCGCGCAGCTGCGCAGCACAAGCCACTAGAGGCCGCTGTTCTCCCAGGAGAGGAGGGCCACAAACCAACAAGAAAGGAAGTCCTTCCAGCCGTCACTCGTCCCAGTTCTGCAGACTATTCCTATCACCATGAAAAGGCAAAGCTACAGGCAGACAAAGATCACAGAGACAACACCAGAGAAGGAGACAGACCTAACCAGTCTTCCTGAAAAAGAATTCAAAATAAGAATCATAAACATGCTGACAGAGATGCAGAGAAATACGCAAGAAAAATGGGATGAAGTCCGGAAAGAGATCACAGATGCCAGAAAGGAGATCGCAGAAATGAAACAAACTCTGGAAGGGTTTATAAGCAGAATGGATAGAATGCAAGAGGCCATTGATGGAATTGAAATCAGAGAACAGGAACGCATAGAAGCTGACATAGAGAGATACAAAAGGATCTCCAGGAATGAAACAATATTAAGAGAACTGTGTGACCAATCTAAAAGGAACAATATCCGTATTATAGGGGTCCCAGAAGAAGAAGAGAGAGGCAAAGAGATGGAAAGTATCTTAGAAGAAATAATTGCTGAAAACTTCCCCACACTGGGGGAGGAAGTAATCAAACAGACCACGGAAATACACAGAACCCCCAACAGAAAGGATCCAAGAAGGGCAACACCAAGACACATAATAATTAAAATGGCAAAGATCAAGGACAAGGAAAGAGTGTTAAAGGCAGCTAGAGAGAAAAAGGTCACCTATAAAGGGAAACCCATCAGGCTAACGTCAGATTTCTCAACAGAAACCCTACAGGCCAGAAGAGAATGGCATGATATATTTAATACAATGAAACAGAAGGGCCTTGAACCAAGGATACTGTATCCAGCACGACTATCATTCAAATATGACGGTGGGATTAAACAATTCCCAGACAAACAAAAGCTGAGGGAATTTGCTTTCCACAAACCACCTCTACAGAACATCTTACATGGACTGCTCTAGATGGGAGCACTCCTAGAAGGAGCACAGCACAAAACACCCAACATATGAAGAATCGAGGAGGAGGAACAAGAAGGGAGAGAAGAAAAGAATCTCCAGACAGTGTATATAACAGCTCAATAAGCGAGCTAAGTTAGGCAGTAAGATACTAAAGAGGCTAACCTTGAACCTTTGGTAACCACGAATTTAAAGCCTGCAATGGCAATAAGTACATATCTTTCAATAGTCACCCTAAATGTTAATGGGTTGAATGCACCAATCAAAAGACACAGAGTAACAGAATGGATAAAAAAGCAAGACCCATCTATATGCTGCTTACAAGAAACTCACCTCAAACCCAAAGACATGTACAGACTAAAAGTCAAGGGATGGAAAAACATATTTCAAGCAAACAACAGTGAGAAGAAAGCAGGGGTTGCAGTACTAATATCAGACAAAATAGACTTCAAAACAAAGAAAGTAACAAGAGATAAAGAAGGACACTACATAATGATAAAGGGCTCAGTCAAACAAGAGGATATAACCATTCTAAATATATATGCACCCAACACAGGAGCACCAGCATATGTGAAACAAATACTAACAGAACTAAAGGGGGATATAGACTGCAATGCATTCATCCTAGAAGACTTCAACACACCACTCACCCCAAAGGATAGATCCACTGGGCAGAAAATAAGTAAGGACACGGAAGCACTGAACAACACAGTAGAGCAGATGGACCTAATAGACATCTACAGAACTCTACATCCAAAAGCAGCGGGATATACATTCTTCTCAAGTGCACATGGAACATTCTCCAGAATAGACCACATACTAGGCCACAAAAAGAGCCTCAGAAAATTCCAAAAGATTGAAATCCTACCAACCAACTTTTCAGACCACAAAGGCATAAAACTAGAAATAAACTGTACAAAGAAAGCAAAGAGGCTCACAAACACATGGAGGCTTAACAACACGCTCCTAAATAATCAATGGATCAATGACCAAATCAAAATGGAGATCCAGCAATATATGGAAACAAATGACAACAACAACACTAAGCCCCAACTTCTGTGGGACACAGCAAAAGCAGTCTTAAGAGGAAAGTATATAGCAATCCAAGCATATTTACAAAAGGAAGAGCAATCCCAAATGAATGGTCTAATGTCACAATTATCGAAATTGGAAAAAGAAGAACAGATGAGGCCTAAGGTCAGCAGAAGGAGGGACATAATAAAGATCAGAGAAGAAATAAATAAAATTGAGAAGAATAAAACAATAGCAAAAATCAATGAAACCAAGAGCTGGTTCTTCGAGAAAATAAACAAAATAGATAAGCCTCTAGCCAGACTTATTAAGAAGAAAAGAGAGTCAACACAAATCAACAGTATCAGAAACGAGAGAGGAAAAATCACGACGGACCCCACGGAAATGCAAAGAATTATTGGAGAATACTATGAAAACCTATATGCTAACAAGCTGGGAAACCTAGGAGAAATGGACAACTTCCTAGAAAAATATAACCTTCCAAGATTGACCCAGGAAGAAACAGAAAATCTAAACAGACCAATTACCAGCAACGAAATTGAAGAGGTAATCAAAAAACTACCAAAGAACAAAACCCCCGGGCCAGATGGATTTACCTCAGAATTTTATCAGACATACAGCGAAGACATAATACCCATTCTCTTTAAAGTTTTCCAAAAAATAGAGGAGGAGGGGATACTCCCAAACTCATTCTATGAAGCTAACATCACCCTAATACCAAAACCAGGCAAAGACTCCACCAAAAAAGAAAAGTACAGACCAATATCCCTGATGAAAGTAGATGCAAAAATACTCAACAAAATATTAGCAAACCGAATTCAGAAATACATCAAAAGGATCATACACCATGACCAAGTGGGATTCATTCCAGGGATGCAAGGATGGTACAACATTCGAAAGTCCATCAACATCATCCACCACATCAACAAAAAGAAAGACAAAAACCACATGATCATCTCCATAGATGCTGAAAAAGCATTTGACAAAGTTCAACATCCATTCATGTTAAAAACTCTCAGCAAAATGGGAATAGAGGGCAAGTACCTCAACATAATAAAGGCCATCTATGATAAACCCACAGCCAACATTATATTGAACAGCGAGAAGCTGAAAGCATTTCCTCTGAGATCGGGAACTAGACAGGGATGCCCACTCTCTCCACTGTTATTTAACATAGTACTGGAGGTCCTAGCCACGGCAATCAGACAAAATAAAGAAATACAAGGAATCCAGATTGGTAAAGAAGAAGTTAAACTGTCACTATTTGCAGATGACATGATACTGTACGTAAAAAACCCTAAAGACTCCACCCCAAAACTACTAGAACTGATATCGGAATACAGCAAAGTTGCAGGATACAAAATCAACACACAGAAATCTGTGGCTTTCCTATATACTAACAATGAACCAACAGAAAGAGAAATCAGGAAAACAACTCCATTCACAATTGCATCAAAAAAAATAAAATATCTAGGAATAAACCTAACCAAAGAAGTGGAAGACTTATACTCTGAAAACTACAAGTCACTCTTAAGAGAAATTAAAGGGGACACTAACAGATGGAAACTCATCCCATGCTCGTGGCTAGGAAGAATTAATATCGTCAAAATGGCCATCCTGCCCAAAGCAATATACAGATTTGATGCAATCCCTATGAAACTACCAGCAACATTCTTCAATGAACTGGAACAAATAATTCAAAAATTCATATGGAAACACCAAAGACCCCGAATAGCCAAAGCAATCCTGAGAAAGAAGAATAAAGTAGGGGGGATCTCACTCCCCAACTTCAAGCTCTACTATAAAGCCATAGTAATCAAGACAATTTGGTACTGGCACAAGAGCAGAGCCACAGACCAATGGAACAGACTAGAGAATCCAGATATTAACCCAGACATATATGGTCAATTAATATTTGATAAAGGAGCCATGGACATACAATGGCGAAATGACAGTCTCTTCAACAGGTGGTGCTGGCAAAACTGGACAGCTACATGTAGGAGAATGAAACTGGACCATTGTCTAACCCCATATACGAAAGTAAACTCAAAATGGATCAAAGACCTGAATGTAAGCCATGAAACCATTAAACTCTTGGAAGAAAACATAGGCACAAACCTCTTAGACATAAACATGAGTGACCTCTTCTTGAACATATCTCCCCGGGCAAGGAAAACAACAGCAAAAATGAGTAAGTGGGACTATATTAAGCTGAAAAGCTTCTGTACAGCAAAAGACACCATCAGTAGAACAAGAAGGATCCCTACAGTATGGGAGAATATATTTGAAAATGACACATCCGATAAAGGCTTGACGTCCAGAATATACAAGGAGCTCTCACGCCTCAACAAACAAAAAACAAATAACCCAATTAAAAAATGGGCAGAGGAACTGAACAGACAGTTCTCCAAAAAAGAAATACAGATGGCCAACAGACACATGAAAAGATGCTCCACATCGCTAATTATCAGAGAAATGCAAATTAAAACTACAATGAGGTATCACCTCACACCAGTAAGGATGGCTGCCATCCAAAAGACAAACAACAACAAATGTTGGCGAGGCTGTGGAGAAAGGGGAACCCTCCTACACTGCTGGTGGGAATGTAAGTTAGTTCAACCATTGTGGAAAGCAGTATGGAGGTACATCAAAATGCTCAAAACAGACCTACCATTTGACCCAGGAATTGCACTCCTAGGAATTTACCCTAAGAACGCAGCAATCAAGTTTGAGAAAGACAGATGCACCCCTATGTTTATTGCAGCACTATTTACAATAGCCAAGAATTGGAAGCAACCTAAATGTCCATCAATAGATGAATGGATAAAGAAGAGGTGGTACATATACACAATGGAATACTACTCAGCTATAAGAAAAGGGCAAATCCAATCATTTGCAGCAACATGGATGGAGCTGGAGGGTATTATGCTCAGTGAAACAAGCCAAGCGGAGAAAGAGAAATACCAAATGATTTCACTTATCTGTGGAATATAAGAACAAAGGAAAAACTGAAGGAACAAAACAGCAGCAGAATCACAGAACTCAAGAATGGCCTAACAGGTTCCAAAGGGAAAGGGACTGGGGAGGATGGGTGGGTAGGGAGGGATAAGGGGGGGAGAAGTAGGGGGGTATTAAGATTAACATGCATGGGGGGGTAGGAGAAAAGGGAGGGCTGTACAACACAGAGAAGGCAAGTAGTGATTCTACAACATTTTGCTATGCTGATGGACAGTGACTGTAAAGGGGTTTATAGGGGAGAGCCTAGTAAACATAATATTCGTCATGTAAGTGTAGATTAGTGATAGAAAAAAAAAAAAAAGGCAGTTTCTGAGTGGTAACCTCCAACGAGTTCTACACAAGGGTATAAAGGGCATATAAAAGTGTAGGCAAAGGGTCTGTTTGTGTTTACACAGAGGATCAAAGCCTAATTGGGCTACCCCGAAAATGAACTAAGATACGATATGAAAAAGAACTTCCAACATCTGCACTCTCTGGAAGACTCATGCCAGAAGATGATCATCAAAAAACCCCAACAAAGATCCACGCACTGCTATAGCTGTAGATGCACTCATCCCACCAGTTCCTGGACTTGCCATGGGAATGAGGAAGGAGATATCTAAGCTGGCCTGTGCATACAGTAAAACAACAAATTTGACTGGATCTATACTGTTGGAACTCAACCAAGAATTTGGAGAAGTGCAAATTGTAGCGCTCCAAACTCTTACAACTACAGACTATTTACTGTTAAAAGAACATATGGCATGTGAACAGTCCCCAGGAATGGGTTGTTTTAATTTGTCTGATTTCTCTCAGACTGTTCAAGTTCAGTTGGACAATATCCACCATATCATAGATAAGTTTTCACAAATGCCTAAGGTGCCTAACTGGTTTTCTTGGTTTCACTGCAGATGGCTGGTAATTACAGATATGCTTTGGTTATGTAACTATACTCCTATTATGTTAATGTGTGTGCGCAATTTAAGTAGTAGCTTAAAACCTATATATGCTGAAGTTACTCTACAAGAAGATTTGTCAAAGAAATAATCAATCTTCCCATGTTTTCTTCCGCCTGCTACTTCTATAGCTTTTCTTCTTCCTTCCTAATTACAACCCTTAAATAGAATTCGTGCCTCATATCAAATTTACCGAGTATCATAATTCTTCCAAGTGGTAAAGATACCTCAAGACAAATGCTGGGCATAGAAGCCACAGGGCATAAATATGCAAAGAAGTAAAAAGCTAACTTTTTCAAACAATAAGGCTTCTCTCTCACTTACCAACTTCACATTTCCCTGTATGGCCCTGGAAGATGACTGGTTAGCCAGAGACGGGTAAGATTCTTCAAGGGAGGAACAACCTAAGACAGGCACAGTCGCAGGGGTTCCATCAGGTGAGTAATTGGGGATCAACAGAGGTGAGGCTTAGAACCTCACCCCCCCGTTCTGAGAGAAATCTTCTGCATACGTGGATGTTTTATTGCCCTGGTCTAGCTTGGATTAACACATAGTCTACAGGCACACACCTGATCATCTACATGTGCTCTCTTACAACACTAAACTATGTTTTCTACCTTTATCTTGTATCTACCTACCACTTCAGCATTTTATTAAAAATAATAATAATAAAGAGAGAAATGTGGTATCCACATATAAATCAAGTATAAAAACCAAATGAGTATTCATATTTGAACTGACTGTTTATAGTTCATAATGCATGAGCAAAACCGAAAGCTTCTGTGATGACTGCTCTTGTACTGTTCACTATGTAACTTATTCATTATGTAAGAATTTGTTCTACATGTAAAAACTTGTTTGTTATGCCTCAGAAGATTGGAGACTGACGAAAATTAGGCTTGGGGTTGAATAATGATTGTGCATTGAGCATTGACTCCCCTATACAGAATTTTATTGTCGTTAACAACCATTTGATCAATAAATATGAGAGATGCCCTCACAAAAAAAAAAAAAAAAAAGAAGGACAGACTTCCAATGGTAAAATAAATTAGTAACCAGGATGTAATGTTTAGCATAAGGAATATAGTCAAGATATTGTAACAGCCTGGTAGGGTGATAGCTGGAACCTAGAATTATGTATATAAATGTTCTACCACTGTGTTGTACACTTGAAACTCATGTAATGTAATACTGTGTGTCAACTACCCTTCAATAAAAAATAATTATTTAAAAAAAACAACAACAACAACAAAAAACTGATCAACTGTTCAAATTCACTGGAATTTTCAGTAATTTGTTATTACTGTATAGACATGAATCTTGCTTCAATATTCAATAGAATATTGAAATAGAATATATGCTTTCTATTTCAAGGTGTTTTTCTTTTGTTTCTTCAAGTGCAGGTGTTTCCCTGGTTGTTTGCTAAGGCCTATGCTTTACTGAGTTATCTATTTTTATCTTATGTCAGCTTATATAAATATCACTAATACAGATGAGACTGGTTTCCACTAACCAGGCAGTCAAACTCACACATTCCCCCAACGTCTTTGGCACAATAATTGTTCTTCCAAATCTCTCAAATCTCAAATTAAAAAAAAGTGAAAATTCTATTTTAAAGAAACAGGTATATAGAAGAAATATCTTCTGTGTATCTGGGATGACCCTAAGCCTACTACATAAGCTATCTCTAATATTTACCTAGTAGAGTCTTGCAAAGGTAATACCAGAGAGGTAACATGGCATGACAAGACATTCAGCTAGTAGGAATCAGCACAACTGATATTAAAATTCAGGTTTTCTGAATCCAGAGCCCACATTCTTTCTAATTATGCCACACTACCCTGATTTAAATGTTGGTCTACATCCTCTTTGCTTCAGAAAGAGAACAGTTCATGCTCATACTGTGTCATGTTAAGATCTGACCATACACTGTAAAAGAGTCTTTTACAAATATATGAATCATGTGCTGTCCTATAAAAAAAAACCTGAGATTAAACAGGTGGGGTAAATGGAAGTTTTTGACCAGAATTACCCTCTGGCCTTGATAGTACCCATTGTGTATACATGTAAGAGCCTGTTTGTACATCAATGTGATATTTACCTGCTATGTAATTGGTCAGGTGCCCAGTAACCAGGAACCTAACCACAGAGTTCCTCCCAGGGCAAGCAATGGCGAGTTGGGGAAAGTAGAGTGTGCTTCTCAGTCAAAGAGAGAGAGCCCAGCAGCTGGAGTTCAAAGCAGAGAGCCATGCAGGAGAAAGACTGAACTGTGAGAATAAAAAACCTTTAATTGTCAACCTCTCACCCTTGTTTTCATCACATTCATAAGGGACTTGCCCTAGGTAGGGAACTGCCTTCCTCCAGGAGCCACAAAACCTAAGTAACTCAGTCCAAAATTACTATGATAAAGAAAACCTGCATTATTTCTAGCTCTGCTTCTGAGTCAATATATCTACACTATGTGAAAAGCAAAACAAAAAGTATATGCATGTATATAGGTATCTATGTTTAATGATTAACTGATTATTTCTAAACACTTAGAATTATATAGCTTCAGCTGTTTTTCCCAGATACTTCCCTATTTTGTATTTTTAATAAAAGCAAGATACTATTACATATTACTAGATACCTACAAATGAGGTTACATCTATAAAGTCAGGTGGGCTGTGAGAAAATGTACGAAAAAATTAATATTATTACTATATAGTTTTTTCAGTATCTTAAACATTTTGTGTTATGGATAATTATTTTTCCATTATTGCATATTCTAGTGTTAGGCACACTTAATCTTGACAATAATGCCAGATAGTGATCCAGGTCATATGGCACTTGGCCACGAGTGACAGGCAAACACTCCCTCACTGCAGCTTCCAGCCAGCCATCCTGCTCTCCCAGGTCATAACACTCACCAGGCTCACTCCTGCATTATGCTACTTCTCTTTCCATCTTTCTTCCCCCCAAAAAATTTGTGGTATAGTTGAAAAATAGCATTGTATATATTTAAGGTAGAAAGCTTAACATTTTAATGAATGTATACTTTGTGAAATGATCACAACAATCAAGTTGATTAACCTATCAACTTTCATAGTTAACATTTTCTTTTTATTGTGATAAGAACAGTTAAGATTTACCCTTTTGGCAAGACTCAAGTATACAACTAGCCACCATAACATATATTAGATTTCCAGAATTTATTCATCTTGCATAAGGAAATTTTGTACTCTTTGACCCATATCTCCCATTTCCACCCTCCCTCTACCTGCCCTTGGGAACTACCATTCTCTGTTTCTATGAATTTGACCATTTAGATTCCATGTATAAGTAAGATCATGCAGAATTTTATGTGGCTGGCTTTTTTCACCAAGCATAACATCCTCCAGGTTCATCCATGTTCTAATGGCAGTGTTTGCTTCATAAGGCTGCATGCTTGTGATTTATTTATCTATTTATCCAACAGACATTTCAGTGTTTCCTTTTCTAGGCTATTGTGAATAATGCTACTGTGAACACTGTAGTGCAGGCATCTGAGACACCAATTTCATTTTCTTTTGGAGAAATACCCAGAAGTGGGATTGTTAGATCCCATAGTTCTATTTTTATTTTTATTTTTGAGAAACACTTTTTTATAGTGACCATATCCTTTCCTTACATCTTAAAAGACTATTTATTGATGCTTTCTCATTGAACTTCTATCATATCTGGAGAATTTAAAAGTCTCAAACTATACATATTGTACTTTTCACTTCTAAATAGAATAAAATCCTATATATGTTACACCTAGAAAAGTATTTTCAATAAGTTGGTATATTTGGTTTGTTTCTTTATCCTCTATGTGTATATCCCAAATATAATTAAGGACCAGACAAGAAAAACTCTGTCTCCTTCTATATGGTAGCATACAAAAGCCTAAATAAATGCTACTGTTGGCCAGAACACAGAAAGGTAATATGGATATTCATATTTGAAAATATTGCTCATTAATTTGATAGTCAAAATAAATCTGTAATTACTGATAATTTAAAGCTAAGAGGTTCATTTATGTTCATGTGTGTTAAAGGCATTTTTCAAAGTACATGCAAAGATATTTAGCTCAATTAAAAATTGGTTAGCACTTTTCTTTCTAATCAACTGTATAAACATTGTTGCATCAGCCTTTAAAAACAAACACAATATTCAACTTTTTCTCCAATTTAGTTGTTATAACTGACAAAAGCAAACCATAGTGAAAAATCAAATTATAATATTCTGTATAATTGCCTTTGAGTTGTCAGTGATATTACCATCTGTTTTACAAGTTTAGCTTTATAATATAATTATATGTATACATGTATTGTGATGGCGAAATAAAATACAAATAATTTTGGAATTTGAATATGCCAAAGTTACGACTTTTTAAATTTGATTATGGAATTTGTGATTTTACATATATATAAATCATAATTACTAGGGGTTATGTATATGTCTGCATGTACATATATATCTGTATATCTCCTATGCTTTACATAGTGTTTTCAAATAGCACCAAGATTTTGCCCTATACCCTCAATCAAGGCTAAGCTTTTGCATAGCATGGTATAGTACAAGCACAAATGGCCTTTGAATTAGGAAATCCAGACTTAAATCCATGTGGGTAAAATTGCAACATTTTCAGAATCTCTTGTCTGACTTTAGTGCATCTCCATATCAACAGGTATTTCCAAGGGGTGGAGAGAAATAGTTCATCTCCATATCAATAGGTAATTACAAGGGGGAGCAAGGGCATATCTGGACTGGAGATGTTGGGTGGGGTCCTTTTTGCAGCTGGGTCACGAGGAACACAGGCAAGCAGAAGTGGATGACTGCTTATAAGCAATAAACAGATTTCTCCCACTTTATTTCTCCCTTTGAATGATTTTGGTTTCAAACATGTTTCCCCCCGAAGTTACAACCCCATAGGCCATTGTCTTGGCTGAGTATTATAGCTAGACACAAACACATTTGGTTTTAATTACTCATTTGTAAAACAAGGATAACAACCCCAATCATGCAGGGTTGTAGTGAGACTTAAATATAACTGTCTTGTAAAGCATGTAGCCATCACAAATTGTCAATATTATTGACAGTTCACTAACTGGAATGTAAAATATCCATGAAAAATGATATATCCTTCTGTGTGTTATGACTACATTTATCCCTAAGGTTATTTCAAGCTTACTGTTCAGCTCCTGGTATATCAAGCAAATACTAGCATTCAGATCTGCAATATGACACGAGGAAAACAGTCTGGAAGTTAATCTAGAATATTAACATTTACCATTTATAGGAATCATAATATTAAAAATTACCAAGCTGTTGCACAATTTTAGGAAGATCAATAAAACATTCTTTCCTCATTGCCATGATAATTTAAAGAAAAGTGAATCAGTGTATTTGCTTACTTTTTATTCAATATCAATGAAAAATAACACCCTTATTCATTGCTGATGAGAATACAAGTTAGTAAAACTTTGAGGGACATTTGCCAATGTCAAAAATATAATACTTATTTATATAATACCTATAAATTCCAAATCAATCTGTAGACATTTGTAGATAAAGCACCCCACAAAAAAAATAAGAGTATAAATTACCAATAGAGGATCTACTTTTAAAAATATGGGCTATCTGTGAGGGAGAAAGTCAAAATATAGTATAATGGTATGAGATGCTTTTGTGTAAACAAAATTTTCATTATGTATGTATGCATAGGCATGAGTTTATGTTTATAGGGTTATTTTTATTTGCATGTATATTTTAAATAAAACACAGGAAAAACATTAGTAGTTACATATGGAGAGAAGGACTGAAAAGGTGAGCAAGAGGAAGTTAACTCTTTCTGTAAGTATGGCTTGAATTTTTAAAACTATTTTATATTTTAATGATTAGCGAGAGGTATATGGACAACAGGGTAATCATTCATTTCCTTCATATCCTGTTTAAGAAGCTTATTAGTTGATGTAAATTCCTCAACTATTTATGTATGCTTGTGGTAGAAGGCATCATCTTGAGGAAACATGAACCAGTCAATGTAACTGAGGGTTTACATTTCAATAGGATGGAGAATGCCTTCCTGAATATTTTAAATTCATAACACCAGTCACATATGTATTTTAAAAACACGTTAGATAAAATAGAATTACTTGAAATTTTCATTGAACAAGACCTGAAAATTATGAGGGATGAGGAAATTTAGGTATGCCTAATCAGAGCCTAGTCTGATAGAACAAATATGGTCAGAAGAAGGCAAACTAACTCATTTTTGGATTTTACAGGAAAAACTGAATCCACTGATAATGCTGTCAAGTCCAGTTCTGTTAACACTTCATCTCAGGAAAATCCTGAGTAATAAATTGGTAATTAGCATTGGAGGCTTTATCATTCTTGCTGAGCAAAATACCAGAAAGCATGGTAATTTTTCTGACTGGAATTACAAATTAATAATGCTACTGGGCTTAAGTAGATCTCTGATAAAGATTTTAAAAATGTGGCAGAAAAGTTTCTTTTTAATACATAATTACAGACCCTAATTTAGGGTCTGTATATGAACATACAAAATGATAGTCAAAAAACATAAGGAGGCATTTCACACTGCTATTCAAAGAGGGAGACAGGGTCGGTGATTCATACTTGAATATTCTAAAATAAGCAAACATTATCAATATAATTAGAGAAACTTTAAGTTATTTACTTCAGATAATTCAAGTTTTTAAAATAAACTAGGGATAACTAACTCATATTTGGTGCCAGTCAAAATAATCAAAATTCAATAATCTCTTTTCAAGTAACTTGCACTCATCTGCATCAATATGCAAGTAAACATTAACAGTATACAAAGTTCTATAATTTTGTGTACCCAATCATGTACTCTTAGAATCTCCATGTGTGATATGTGAAAACACAGTTTTTACTGATGGAAACAGGCAGCGCATTTTGCTAGGAGACAGTTTTAGAGAAAAGGCATGGAGTTTTTAGAATCAAACTCTTCTACTTAATATTCCCTGTAGTGTGCTCCAGTTATTCAAGAAAAGTCAGGCTTTTCTCATAGTATAAGGAGAGAGACGCAGCAACTAATATAGCAAATTCCAGTAGGATTCAACGATAAAAGCATGGATAAGGTGAATGACCAGGATATTCCTGAGGGGGTGATGATTTGTTTAGAAGCCTAATGGGTACCATTATGATTATTACAAAAAAGAGGTCAGATCTTCCCAAGCTAGACTGCGTATGCTAAGTCAAACTACCAGTCCTTTCTCATTTCCTTTCTAAAATGTCACTAAGCTTTATAAGTCAAACATTTGTCCCTAAGTTCAAACTGCTGCTCTGTTACAATGTCATGTCATCTTTCTTTTGACACCAGATTCACCTAATATAGAGGAAAACCTGGGACTTAACAAGGGAAGATTTTACTTTAAAAAGTCTTCTTTTTTTGATAGTCTATAACTCCCCAAAGGATGATTTTCAGGAATAGCTACCATTATGCTAATATAGGTATCATTCAATGTGTGATTCTGATTCAATAGAGGCAAATATTCAAAGCTAAAGCTTATTTGCTCAAAATTACAGAGGTAGTAAGAGGGATAGTCAGAATATGAACCTAAGACATATTCCTCTAAAACCTAGGGTTTTTTTTTTTTAATGTGGTTATATTTTACAGTCTTTACAGACTAGAGTTAGTGCCTACTTGACACCTTGGCATATCAGTCAAAAACATCATCAGTTAAGAATGTTGTTTACTCATCAAATCTACACACCTCTTATTTTGATTGATTTGCTCAACACTTGAGTTTTCTACTTAGACTACATGCAACCTTAATTCAACATGTCATAAAACCTCAGCATAACAGTGAATTTTAGAGACAAGGCTTAAACCTTGTTTGCATATAAAACTTTTAAATTTGTCACCACCAGCTGTTAAGATGAAAGCTTGTTATCTACCTAGACAGTTCATTAATTTCATTTCATTTCTCAGAGTTCTTGGGAGACCACCTAGTGAAACACCTTTGGTTCTAAGAAAGCTGAAATAAAAAGGGAATCACCTATGTTAAAGGTTTTCTAAGTAGTGTGGGAGGCCATTAAGGAGATAGGCTTCATGCATATCTTCACTGATAGAACCATGAATATTTGTATTGAGCCAAACTGAAAATATTCTGAGGAGTCAGTTTGAACACTTGCAACTTGTTACCATCAGAGACTTTGCATAATGATGTCTTTAGCAACCAGTTTAGTCAGGATTAGCTTTCTGCTTCCAATGCCAATCAAAATGTGAACAATATATACAAACATTCCCTTTTGTCTCTAAAAATCCAATTTCTGTTCCCTAATGGAGATCAATTTGGGTTGCTATCTCAATCCATGCTCCCAAATTGCAATTCTGATACCCTCAAATAAATACTTTTATTAAAGTTCTGCCTCTTTTCATAGTTGACAGTTCTTAGAAGAAGTATCAGTTAATGGAACCCTCCCTAGAGATATTAAAAAGTTCTCTAAGTTTATTTTATGTACCCTAACATTTAAAAATCCCCACTCATCAACTGAAAGATCACGAGTTAAAACATGGTTCCACATAGCACTGTTTTCTGTGAAAATAATCATAAAATGTGTGTACTTTGTAGATGCCACAGGCTAAATATTTTTCAGTGACTCTTTATAGCCACTAAAAATGCTGTCTGCCAGGACTACTTCCCTTACTCATTTACTGAAAAATACAGAACACAGCAGTGATTTTCAAACTTGAGAATGCATCAGAACCACCAGGAGGGTTAGTTAGCCAAAGATGGCTCATCCCCACCTCCCCCCAACACAATAATCCTGATTCCTTAGTGTGGAGGGGGTGATGGTGGCGAGCATTTCTATTTTTAGTAACTTCCCAGATGCTACTGATGCTGATCTAGTAATGATACTTGAGAACCACTGGGTTGGATTAGATAATAATTCTGAATTTACCTTATCCATTCATTGGAGCAGTCTTTGAGCATAGTACTGTTTTTTTTGTGTTTTTTTTAATCAGAGTCCTGATACTTGGCTCAGAGCTAGCAACCAACTGAATGGTCAAATGTTCTCTAAATGTGCTGTTTTAAACTCACAGGGTCTCCAAATTTCAATGACTTAGAATTGTATGTGTTTATATGGTGTCTTGCAATTGATTTTTTTTAAACTTTTATTATCGCACTGGTTCCAGTATATATTTATTTTACTTTGCTAGATTCTACCCATTAGTAGATACATGCCAAGATATCTATGGAAACTGATCCCATCACTTAACTTCTAACTGTATGTCCCACATTTCTATCTTCAGAATTTGATTGTTTTTATTATATATGCCAAACTGGTATGCTAATTATAGTTGGGTCTTTGCCAAGTTTGCCAATATTTACCAAATACATTAACATGTCTGTCAGTACTTGTTAATGTAGTGAGGGAAGAAATACTTGGCTTTAAAGAATGTTCCCTGTCTAAAATGGATTCTAGACATACATGTAAAATTAAGAATTGATCTAATAATTGAAAAAACACATCCTTGGAAATATGGATGTATGGAGCTGAGTTACATGGCATTAGCATTCATTCCTTTTGAAATTCAGTTTTCTACATTTCAATGATGATGCACAATTTTAAAATATCCATCCAAACTCTCTTATATTCTTGACACTGTTAAAGCATTCCAGGGTTAAACATTTGAACCAAATATTATGGTCCTTGTCTAATTTATCTGCCCTTTGTAACCTAGTTGATCTTACAGTAAATTGGGGTTATGACCTTAGCTCTGAATATTCAATACCTTACAGGCAAAGAAGTCAGCAGTAAATTACATTATTCTGTGAAGAAAAATATTTTCCTTTCAAGGTAGTTAGGGGGCAGAGGCAAAATTCCATATTTACCCAGTGATTATATTCTACATTCAGTTAACATAAGCTTGCTTAATTTGGGGCCACTGAAGTATCTATACTAAACTGACTGTTTAATCAAGGGCAAACTTAAAATTGCAAAAAGTAGAAACCAAATGGGTTAAACAACAGGTGTATCAGACTAGTATAGTATTTCCCTGGGTTTAACAGAAATCAACTATCCTGGCTTAACCAAATGGACATTTATTTTTTCATTCATTCCCTAACTCACCCACTGAGAAGCCTGGAGGTAAATGATATAGGTGTAGTGGCTCATTAATGTTTCTAACCCCCTGTCTTTGCTTAGTATGAGACTTTCAATCTCATAGTTGCTCCATGGTGAGAAAACATCTGTTCCATACTGCCTCCTACTGCTAGGCAGGAATAATAAGAAATGAGAAAAGTTGCTTTTATATCCTGACTTTGTAGGATACACAGAAAACTTTTCCTTGATATTTTGAGCCAAACATATGTTATATATTGACTAGTAACATCAATAAGGGGCAGAATTGTATATTTAACAAAATATACTGCATCCCCAAATACAATCCATGTTCTGTTAGTAAGAAGTAAAAAAGACATTATGCAGCTAAATAGCAATGACTGCCACACAATTCAAACACATAATCAGGGGTAAATTCACGTTTGGAGAATCTAAACTATCCTCAATGAGGGGGTGAGGGGTCCTTTTAAGAAAAGGGATACACAGTTATGAAAACAAATTTGGGTATGAAGGTGAATATTTCAATGATTAAGGAAATATACTACAAATTAAAAGGAAGAATAAAATGTGATCACGTGAAGACTTTCATTATCAGGACTTGTGAGAGGCCAATGGGTTCACTATCAAGGTGTCAGACTGCTTTAGAGTTCTCAAGTACAACTGTGTTCATTATTTTACCTGACAGCTACCTTCATTAAACTGATCTAGGCTGTACATATTAGTTGTAAAATATATAAAAAGAAAAAACTTCAGTGCTAGATAGTCCTAGTTATTAAACAACAGCAGAGCACAAAGGACATCTGTGTGACAGCTTATCATTATTTTGGTACAAAGATCATTATTTTGACACAATGAAGATTATTCAACACTTTTGAAGTTAATGATCTATGGAAATATAACTTGAATAACAGATTATCAATAGAAAAATAATACTTGGAGTCCATGCACAGAATTTAATTATATGTTACTATATTAATAACTCACATAAATAACTACCTTTTTAGACTATTATTTAGGAAGCAGAAACCTCTTTTAAACATTTTAGATACTAGAAAGCACAGGTTTACTTGAATACAAGTGATCTAACAACCTGAGGGAGACAAGGGATATGTAAATATATAGAGGCATATGCCATTTTAGACATGTTAGATACCATGTATTTGGCTAAATGTAACTCTTGTGGGAATTTTTTTTGCTACATACTAAACTGAATTTCCCATATTTTCCAATATTACCTTGTACATAATTCCTTTAAGCTAACTAAACTTTATACCTTGATCACAAATCCTAACTATATTTTCATTAATTTCTGAATATCTTCTTTCAAATGTCGATACACGAACTCAAAACCAAATAGAATCCACACTCATAAGTTCTGCTGATGACTTGATTGTAATACAAGAGCATAATGATAAAGTAAAAGTTTACCTAGCTTTTTATCCACTGTAAACAAGCTACCTGATTTTGAAAACCACAATTAACTTTCATTACCTATAAGATGTTTGTGAAGAACCTTATGATCCCAGTTAGAGATAACAATTTATGGGAAAATGTGAATGTAGGACATGGTTTTAAAAAAGTCTAAGGTCCCATTCAAATAATTAGTGTCCTACTATCGGCAGATAATTTAGAAATGCTAGTGTCTATAACATCTTAGGATTCAGATCCTAAAGTATAAAGATGGCATTTTTTGGGGAGAACAAGGTAAATAGAAAGACTAAGATCCCTAATGGGTAAAATCAATAAACTAAGGGGTGACAAAAAGATGAAAGAGTAAGATGACATGGAAAATCCTTCTCCCACACACACGTCAAGGGAGCAACTACAGCAAATAAAACTAACCTTGAAAATGACCCGAAGACTGCAGAGCATTCCCTCTATACCTGTTGAAGAAGAGAGGACCACAGTGAGAAGGGCAAATGGGCAGAGCTATGACCTATTGCGACCCAAGTCCTTCTTCCATCCCAGCCCACAGGTAAAAGTGAAAAGAATTGAGTGGGAAGTAGATAAAAGCTCAAAAATCCTGCACACCTGGCTCTGGAGATCTGTTCTGGAAACATGAGTCCACATGGAATCAGGTTTTGATGATTAATGAGGCTGGACAACAGGGAGAGTTGGAGCACTCTGGGAGGCTGAGACTCCTATGGTTTATGGAAGATAAGCACACTCTGTCAGTCCCACTGAGATTCAATCCAGAGGCGGCAGTTTAAAAGATTTACCAGCAGTGGAAAGTGTGCCAGAGGGGTGGGGTTGGAGGGAGCTCTCTCCATAGAAAGAGCAGGTGGATGGTCAGGTGTTTGCAGCAGCTAACTTTGAAACTCTCCATCTCCTCACTGGGGTCCCATAGCAGCCCTGCTCTATGTACCCAGCCCACCTGGCAGACTCAGCCCAGCAGCAGTCCAGTTTTGATGACTGGCAGGTGAAGGACAGATAACACTTTTTCAGCTATCTCTTCCCTACCTCAGCTAAACTGGCCATTGATTTGGGGGAGCCAGCTCTAAACACTCCATCTGCTCCACTGGCTCCACCTCAGGGCCCCACAGTGAGCCCATTCACACTCAGTCCAGCAATGGTCCTAATTGGTGACTGGCAGCAGAGGACATCCCCACCTGTAATGAATCCCAGCAAAAGAGCCTCACATAACACAAAGGGCACACTGCTGCTAGTTGTGGGGATCAGCTATTGACGTTGCATACAAGCAGAAGGCAGGTGCCACCCAGAACGCACCAACAGTAACTGCAGCTGCACAAGAAAGGAGAGCCAGGCACTGGTGAGCAAGGATGGGTGAGCCTCTGGGCACCACAGGACACCTTCATAAAGCCATTACTCTCCAGACCAAGAGCTATGATGGATCTATCTAACATAAAGGAAGAAACACAGAAACCAGACAAAATGAGGAGGCAGACGAATATGCTCCAAACTAAACAGGATAGGACAGCAGAAAGAGGGCTGAATGAAACAGAGATCACCAGTCTTCTTCATAAAGATTTTAAAGTAATATCCATAAAGATGCTCACTGACCTGTGGAAAAGTGTTGGTGATCTCAGTGAGAAATTTCACAAAGAGAAAATATGAAAAAGAACAACTCAGTACTGAAAAATACAATTAAATGAATTGAAAAGTAGAAAAGAAGGAATGAACAGCAGACTTCTGGGAGCAGAAGAAAGAATTAGTGTGATGGAACATGCTAAGACAGTTGTGTGACAGCTTCAAATCAAACAATATTAGCATAATAGGGGTCCTGGAAGGAATAGAGAGAGACAAAGGACTACAAAGTCTCTTTGGAGAAACAATAGCTGAAACTTCCTCAGTCTAGGGAAGAAAACAGACATCCAGGTCCTGGAAGCAGTGATTCCCTAATAAGATGAACCCCTGGAAGATAACACCAAAAACTGTGGTAATTAAAATAGCAAAGATTAAAAATAAAGAGAGAATCTTTAAAGCAGCAGATGGTTTTAAAGAGGCAGATGGTTATCTATAAGGGAAATCCCATCAGGCTATCAGCAGATTTCTCGGCAGAAACTTTATAGGCCAGAAGCGAGTGGCATGAAATATTTCATGTATTGAAACAGAAAAACCTATAACCAAGAATCCTCTACCCAGCAAGGTTATTATTCAAAATTGAAGGAAAGATTACAAGTTTCCCAAGTAAATGGAAGTTATAAGAATTTGCCCTCACTAAACTGGCCTCACAAGATATTTTAAAGGGATTTACATAGATGTAAATGTTCTTAAACTAAAATAGCTTTCAACAGTGAAAATAAACCTGTAGTAAAGGTAGTAGACCAATTACTTACTATGTATGTATGAAGTTAAAAACAAAAATAGTAAAATCAGCTATATGCAAAAATCAGTCAAGGGATACACAAAAGATATAGATTATGAAATCTTATATGTAAAGTGTGGAGAAAGAAAAAATTAGTATCTTCAGACTGTGTTCAAAATAGAGCAACAATCACCTCAATATAACTGTTATATATTTAGGAAACTATCTATGAACCTTATGGTAACCACAAGCCTAAAGCCTGAAACAGACACACAATTAAAAAAAAAAAAGAAAAAGAAACCCAAGCATAACATGAAAGAAAATCAGCAAATAACAAGAATATTAAAGAGGAAGAAAGAATCAGAGAGGAACTACAAAAACAACAAGATAACAAAATAGCAATAAGTACATGCTTATCAATAATTAACTCAAATGTAAATGGACTAAATGCACCAATCAAAACAAAAGGTGGCAGACTGGATACAGAAACAAGACCCACCTATATGCTGCCTACAGGAGACTCATTACAGACCTAAAGACATACACAGGCTGAAGGTGAAGGGACAGGAAAAGATATTTCATGTAAATAATAGGGAGAAAAAAAGCAGGAGTAGCTGTACTTATATCAGCCAGAATAGACTTCAAAACAAAGAAAACAACAAGAGACAAAGAAGGACATTCATTATGATAAAGGGGTCAGTCCAACAAGAGGATATAACAATTTAAAATATCTATCTACCCAATATAGGAGCACTTAAATATCTAAAACAAATACTAACAGACTTGAATTGGTAATAATAAACAAACCAACCAACAAACAAATCTAAGAACAGATGACATCACAGGTAAGTTTAACCAAATATTTAAATAAGAGTTAATACCATCCATCTTAAAGTATTCAAAAAACCAAAGAGAGAATACTTGCAAACTCATTCTATGAGGCCAGCATCACTCTAATACCAAAACCAGACACTAAAAACAAAGAAAAGAAAATTTTAGGCCAATATCTCTGATGAATATGGAAGCAAAATTCCTCAACAAAATATTAGCAAACCAAATGAAAAAAAAAAAAAACATCAAAAGGATCATCCATCATGACCAAGTGAAATTTATTCCAGGGAAACAAAGATGGTACAATATTTATAAAATCAATGTGCTATACCACATTAAGGAAAAGGATGATAAAAACCATATGATCATTTCAATAGACGCTGAAAAAGCATTTCAAAAAATTCAACATACATTCATGATAAAAACTCTCAACAAAATGGGTACAGAGGGCAAGTACCTCAACATTATAAAGATCATTACAACAAACCCACAGCTAACATCATACTCAATGGTAAAAATTCAAAAATTTTTTGTACACTCTCACGACTTTTATTCAATATAGTACTGGAGGTCCTAGCCATGGCAATCAGACAAGAGAAAGAGATAAAAGGCATCCATATTGGTAAGGAAGAAGTAAAACTGACACTATTCACAGATAACATGATACTATATATAGAAAACCCTAAAGGTTCCACCAAGAAATTATCATAGTAACTACATTCAGCAACGTTGCAGCATACAAAAATCAAAATAAAGAAATCTGTTGTACTCCTATATACTAACAATGAACTAGGAGAAAGGGAAATCAGGAAAACAATTTCATTTACAATTTCACCGAAAAGAATAGGATACCTAGGAATAAACCTAACCAAGGAGGTGAAACCTGTACTCTGAAAATGGTAAGACACTGAGAGACATTACAGAAGATACAAATAAATGGAAATCTACCCCATGCTCACAGACAGGAAGAATTAATACTGTAAAAATGTCCAACCTGCCCAAAGCAATTTACAAATTCAATGAAATCCCTATCACAATACCAACAGTATTTTTCAATGAAATAGAAATAATCCTAATATTCACTTGGAACTAAAAAAGACTGAATAGCCAAAACAATACTTAGAAGAAAAAAGCTAGGGGTATCATGCTCCCTGACTTAAAGCTATATTACAAAACAGTAATCAAAACAGTATGGTGCTGGCACAAAAACAGACACATCGATCAATGGAACAAAATAGAGAGAGGAGAAATAAACCCATCCGTACATGGCCAATTAATATATAATTAAGGAGCCATGAATATACAATGGGGAAAAGACAGTCTCCGCAATAAATGGAGTTGAGAAAACTGGACAGCTGCATGAAAGAGTAAAACTGGATTTCTCCCTAACTCCATACACAAATGTAAACTCAAAATGGATTAAATACCCAAATATAAGACATGAAACCATAAAACTCTAAGGAAACATAGGCAAAAACCTCTTGAACGTAAGTATGAGTAACTTTTTTTTCCTGGACAGCTGGCAAGGGAAACAAAAGCAGAAACAAGAGGGACTACATCAAGTTAAAAAATTTCTTTACAGCAAATGACATTATAAACAAAACAAAAAAAAGGCAACCTACAGTATGGGATAATACATTCATAAATGATTTATCTGTTAAGGGTTTAATATCACAAGTAAATAAAGAACTCATGTGACTCAACACCAAAAAACAAACAACCCAATTCAAAAATTGGAAGAAGACCTAAACAGACATTTCTCCAAAGAAGAAATACAGATAACCAAAGGGCTCATGAAAAGATGCTTATCACTAATCATCAGGACAATGCAAATTGAAACCACAATAATACATCACCTCACACCAGTCAGGATGGTCACTATGCAGAAGAAATAACAAGTGTTAGTGAGGATATGGAGAAAAGGGAACCCTCTTATACTGTTGGTGGGAATGTAAATTGGCACAGCCACTCTGGAAAGCAACACAGGGTCCTCAGCATACTGAAATAGAAATATGATACAACCTAGTAATTCCACTTCTAGGAATTTACCTGAAAAAAACAAAACCTCTGATTTTAAAAGATAAATGCATCTCTTTGTTTACTGCCACATTATTTACCATAGCCAAGATATGGAAGCAACCAAAGCATCTGTCAATAGATGAATGGATAGATTAGATGTAGTACATATATATGGTGGAGTATTATTCAGCCATAAAAAAGATATCCTGCCATTTTTGATGACACAGATGGATCTAGAGTGTATTATGCTAAGTGAAATGAGGCAGGTGGAGAAGACAAATATCATAATTTCACTTATTTGTGGAATACAAAAACAAAACAAAACAAAGTAGACTCATAGACATTGAGAAGTTACCAAGGGGAAGATTTGGGTGGGTGGGTGAAATAGGTGAAGAGGATGAACAGGCACAAAATCTCAATCATAATATAAATCAGTCATGGAGATGAAAGTACAGCACAGATACTATGGTCAATAGTTCTGTTACATTTTTCTATGTTGACAGTAACTACAGTAGTTGGGGTTGTGCATTTATAATAAATATAACTGACAATCACTATATTGTGTACTTAAAACCAATATAATATTGTATTTTGGCTATACTTCAATTAAAAAAATAATAATAAAATCAATAAACTGAGAATCAGAGTTAAGTAACCAGGAGGTAAGGGATAAAATGAACAGAAAGAAAAAAATCCCTTTGCAGATTGCATCCTTCATTCATTAACCAAATGTTTGTTAAATGCTGATCACTAAATCAGTCAATGTGCTAGGTAAATAGCACAGTGAAAGACTAGTAAGACTAAGAAAGTAAAAAGACCAGAAAATACAGTATATAAAATACCTTCCTTCAAAAATTGGTAACTATATGAACATGCAAGATAGCAGTGCAGGCAACCTGGATTTAACTTTGGATACATAAATGTTTGTAAACAGCTTCATAGTGGTTCTATTCTTCTGCAGGACAAAGGATGCAGAATTTCTGGTGTTGTTTGTTTTAAGAAGCATAAAAATGGAAGTATGGAGATTATTTCAAATACTTATGAAATGAAGATGCAGCATAAGTACAGAGAAGTGTTAAAACAAGAATTGGTTTTCTTTCTTAATGCCAGTGGACCCCACATGAATAGAGAGGGAATTTTAGCAGCTGAGTGCCTTGTCAGAACTTGGAGGCAAGGAAAAAACCTTGCAGAATCTTCTCTGTATGTGACCACAATATATATAACTATTTCATTCCATGAAGTTCTCAATCCTTAACTGAAAAATAGGAACCATCCTCAGCCCTGTAGTGAGCCCCTGGCAATGTTATCTCTAATCTGTTTGGTTTGTTCCATGTTACAGGGAGTTTCCTGAGGTATATGCACTGATCAGTACTCAACTGAATACTTGAGGTCACTCTCTGAGGATCTCTGCAGGTCCCTCTCTATAGCATGCTCCTTCAGTTCTCTGCCCTGTGAAATCTGCTGCCTTGATCTGCTCAGGCTCTCAACTCCATTTCCTCTACTGAAGGAGTCTGCTCAGTTCTGCCCAAGGTTAGGCCTCTCTGCCCACTGTTTTAACTCTCAGAGCAATAACCTGATTGCTTCAGGTGGGAAGGTAACTTCAGTACCTATTACTCTGTTTTAGCCAAGTAAGGCTTTCACATCAGGCTATTTTAAAGGGTTGTTTTATCTCTTACAATCCTTCAAATTATGGTGTTATCTAGGGACTTAAATTCTTTTGAAAATAATTTTTTATAGGTTGGACTGTATATTTCCTAATATGTCCTTAGGAGGCACATAATAATGATTTTATTCTTAACTGCCTTCTGGGGCTCATTTAAAAAATCATAGATAATTAACATTATACAGAGATATCTTTGATTGATGAAATACTCCAACTATAGTTTTCAGTTATCTACTTTTGGAACATTGGTGGTAACAGTAACCAAAATTTTAAGAATTTTAATATAACACTCAAATACTTAATTTCAGTGATTCATGAGACTTATTTTTCAGTATATTTTAGTTCTCACATATATAACACAAACATATTGGACC